>NW_022589661.1:0-224 GCF_009834535.1 Camelus ferus | reverse complement strand
TTTTACTCTGTTTCTCAGTTTCCTATCGCCGGTTTGAAGTTCCTGCAGTTTTTCACTGTAAAACCGAGTTTGAGCTAGTACTTCCCCATATATATGTATCGCATGGAGTTTTGCAACTGAAAAGAAACTTTGTGTTGCCAACAAGCTAGGTGAAAGACGGCTTTCACACCACACTTATCTCTCAGAACTGAGCATGTGGAAAGACGTTCGTTCATCTAGCACAA
>NW_022589660.1:0-227 GCF_009834535.1 Camelus ferus | reverse complement strand
TGTAAGTTGTATCAGTAGACAAAGGAGAGACTGGAAATATATACATACAATTCCACCATCAGCCAAAAAGCCACATAAGTCTTTCAAACTCTCAAATAACATTCATGACAAGGAATAGTACATTTTGGTGTACTTTTAAACCCTTATCTCTTTCATTTAAGTATGTTTCTGGTTTTATATGCTCAGCAGAAGCGATTAGGGAGGGGAGTGACAAGAGAAGTCAATAG
>NW_022589659.1:0-228 GCF_009834535.1 Camelus ferus | reverse complement strand
TGTAATGTTCCAAAACTAAAGCCCTTGGTGATCTGCCAAGAGTGACACAGTTACTGGTAACTGTAAGTTGGAATTGTAATATGCGTATTGTCAGCTAAGGCAAATAATGTCACTGGTACCAAAATTTTCAGCTAAGAAGAAAAGATACAAAGTAAGAAATTAAGGAGGGTTGGTTGTGGTGATGGTGATCATGGTGGTAAAATCCTTCTTCTTTTTTTTTTTTTTTCC
>NW_022589658.1:0-247 GCF_009834535.1 Camelus ferus | reverse complement strand
CACTGTAAACAGAGTTAGAGCTAGTACCTCCAATATATATGTATGGAGTGGAATTTTGCAACTGAAAAGAACCTTTGTGTTCCCAACAATCTAGGTGAAGGACGGCTATCACACACAATTTCTCTCTCAGAACTGAGCATGTGCAGAACGTTCTTTCATCTAGCACAAAGGAACAGTTTGCAGGAGAAACTTTTACTCTGGATTCTCATCTGTTTCCTACTGCGGTTTGAATTCCTGCAGTTTCATG
>NW_022589657.1:0-255 GCF_009834535.1 Camelus ferus | reverse complement strand
CACACACTTATCTCTCAGAACTGAGCAAGGGAGAGACGTTTTCACCTTGCACCAATGGAACGGGTTGCAGGAGACACTTTTCTCTGCTTTCTCAGTCTGTTCCTAGTGCCGGTTAGGATTTCCTGCAGTTTTCACTGTAACGAGTTGGAGCTGGTACCTCCCCATATATATGTATGGAATGGAGTTTGCAACTGAAAAGAAACTTTGTGTTCCCAACAAGGTAGGTGAAGGACCTCTTCACACACACTTATCTCT
>NW_022589656.1:0-271 GCF_009834535.1 Camelus ferus | reverse complement strand
TTCCATATATATACATGGGGAGGTACCAGCTCCAAATCGGATTTACAGTGAAACTGCAGGAACTTCAAACCGGCACTAATAAACAGACTGAGAAAGCAGAGAAAAAGTGTCTCCTCCAACCCGTTCCCCTGGTGCTAGATGAACGAACGTCTCTCCACATACTCAGTTCTGAGAGATAAGTGTGTTTGAAAGCCGTCCTTCAACTAGCTTGTTGGGAACACAAAGTTTCTTTTCAGTTGCAAACTCCATTCCATACATTATATTGGGGAGG
>NW_022589655.1:0-272 GCF_009834535.1 Camelus ferus | reverse complement strand
GTACTAGCTCCAACTCGGTTTTTTAACAGTGAAAACTGAGGAATTTCAAACCGGCAACAAACAGATTGAGAAACCAGAGTAAAAGTTTCTCCTGCAACCCGTTCCCTTTGTGCTAGATGAACGAACGTCCTCCACATGCTCAGTTCTGAGAGGTAAGTGTGTGTGAAAGCCGTCCTTCACCTAGCTTGTTGGGAACCAAAGTTCTTTTCACTTGCAAACTCCAATCCATACATATATATGGGGAGGTACTACCTCCAACACGGTTTAACAGT
>NW_022589654.1:0-274 GCF_009834535.1 Camelus ferus | reverse complement strand
GAGTAAAATTTCTCCTGCAACCCGTTCCCTTTGTGCTAGATGAACGAATGTCTCTCCACATGCTCAGTTCTGAAGACAAGTGTGTGTGAAAGCCGTCCTTCACCTAGCTTGTTGGGAACACAAAGTGTCTTTTCAGTTGCAAACTCCACTCCATACATATATATGGGGAGGTACTAGCTCCAACTCGGTTTTACAGTGAAAACTGCAGGAACTTCAAACCAGCACTAGGAAACAGACTGAGAAACCAGAGTAAAAGATTCCCTTGAAACCCGTT
>NW_022589653.1:0-297 GCF_009834535.1 Camelus ferus | reverse complement strand
CACAAAGTTTCTCTTCAGTTGCAAACTCCCACTCCATACATATATATTGGGGAGGTACTAGCTTCAACTCGGTTTAACAGTGAAAACGGCAGGAAATTCAAACCGGCACTCGGAAACAGACTGAGAAACCAGAGTAAAAGTTTCTCCTGCAACCCGTTCCCTTTGTTCTAGATGAACGAACGTCTCTCCACTTGCTCAGTTCTGAGAGATAAGTGTGTGTCAAAGCCGTCCTTCATCTAGCTTGTTGGGAACACAAAGTTTATTTTCAGTTTCCAACTCCACTCCATACATATATAT
>NW_022589652.1:0-355 GCF_009834535.1 Camelus ferus | reverse complement strand
CAGATAGTAATGGTAAGTGTAGTAGAAAAACTCAAAGTCTGTGGTAAAAGATTTCCTAAGATAATATTTAAAATAACATCTTTGGAAATCAACTAAATCAAACTATAAAAGCCCCAATTCTCAAAAAGTTTTTTTTTTCCCCCACATATTTCTGGTGTCTGTCCCCTGGTGGATGAGGCTGCACTATAGGCTTATGCAGGTTTCCTGGCAGAAGGAGTCGGTGCCTGCCCACTGCTGGGTGAAGCTTGATCCTGGACCTCTGGTGGATAGGGCCATGTCTAGAGGCATTTGTAGCTCAGGAAGTCTGCTGATGGGCAGGGCTGTATTCTCACCCAATATGTTGTTTGGCCTGAGG
>NW_022589651.1:0-395 GCF_009834535.1 Camelus ferus | reverse complement strand
CTTCTCCCGCGTTTCCTTGCTCCCCTCCTCCTCTCGGAGGGTCCTGACAGGTTGTCCCTGAGCCCGTCCCTGGCTCTGGATTTAAATACACTTGTCTTCACAGGAATCTCACTCTGCGTCTTATCTGGGTCAGTACATTTTATAGCAAAATCCTAAGTCGGAGTTAGCCACTCGTTTGGCGCTTGTCATGCGGCCCTCTCAGCTCAAGAGCACTCGCTTGGCTCATTGTATTTAAACAGCATCTGTGTTACGGTAGCACACGGAGGAGGCCAGAATTCAGTGTCGTATTTGCACCTGAACGCATCAAAGCCCCGCGAGGACCACCTTCTCCCCGACCCGCTCCCGAGCTCAGGCGCAAACGCAGACGTCAGGTCGTGTGTTTGTCAGACGCCTTT
>NW_022589650.1:0-414 GCF_009834535.1 Camelus ferus | reverse complement strand
TTTGAAGTTCCTGCAGTTTTCCTGTAAAACTGAGTTGGAGCTAGTTACCTCCCCACATATATGTATGGAATGGAGTTTGCAACTGAAAAGAAACTTTGGTTCCCAACAATCTAGGTGAAGGGCGGCTTTCCACACACTTATCTCTCGGAACTGAGCAATTGGAGAGACGTTCGTTCATCTAGCACCAAGGGATCGGGTTGCAGGAGACACTTTTCTCTGCTTTCTCATTCTGTTTCCTATGCCGGTTTGAAGTTCCTGCAGTTTTCTCTGTAAAACCGAGTTGGAGCTAGTACCTCCCCATGTATATGTATGGAATGGAGTTTGCAACTGAAAAGAAACTTTGTTTTCCCAACAAGCTAGGTGAAGGACGGCTTCACACACACTTATCTCTCAGAACTGAGCAAGTGGAGAGAC
>NW_022589649.1:0-485 GCF_009834535.1 Camelus ferus | reverse complement strand
TGAAGTTCCTTCAGTTTTCACTGTAAAAACGAGTTGGAGCTAGTACCCTCCCCCATATATATGTATGTAGTGGAGTTTGCAACTGAAAAGAAACTTAGTGTTCCCAACAAGCTAGGTGAAGTACGGCTTTTCAGACACACTTATCTCTCAGAACTGAGCATGTGGTGGATTGACGTTCGTTCATCTAGCACAAAGGGAACGGTTTGCAGGAGAAACTTTTCTCTGGTTTCTCAGTCTGTTTCCTAGTGCGCCGGTTTGAAGTTCCTGCAGTTTTCACTGTAAAACCGAGTTGGAGCTACCTCCCCATATATGTATGGAGTGGAGTTTGCAACTGAAAAGAAACTTTGTGTTCCCAACAAGCTAGTGAAGGACGGCTTCACACACACTTATCTCTCAGAACTGAGAATGTGGAGAGACGTTCGTTCATCTAGCACAAAGGGAACGGGATGAAGGAGAAGTTTTACTCTGGTTTCTCAGTCTGTTCC
>NW_022589648.1:0-497 GCF_009834535.1 Camelus ferus | reverse complement strand
GTGAAAACTGCAGGAACTTCAACCGGCACTAGGAAACAGGACTGAGAAATCAGAGAACAGTTTTTCTCCTGCAAACCCGTTCACCTGGTGATAGATGAACAAACGTCTCTCCACATGCTCAGTTCTGAGAGATAATGTGTGTGAAGCCTCCTTCACCTATCTTGTTGGGACACAAAGTTTCTTTTAAGTTGCAAACCCACTCCATACATATATATGGGGAGGTACTAGCTCCACTCTGTCTACAGTGAAAACTGCAGGAACTTCAAACCGGCACTAGGAACAGACTGAGAAACCAGAGTAAAAGTTTCTACTGCAACCCGTTCCTTTGGTGCTAGTTGAACGAACGTCTCTCCACATGCTCAGTTCTGAGAGATAAGTGTGTGTGAAAGCCATCCTTCACCTAGCATGTTGGGAACACAAAGTTTCTTTTCAGTTGCAAACTCCACTCCATACATATAATGGGGAGTTCTAGTTCCAACTCGGTTTTACAGTGAAAA
>NW_022589647.1:0-513 GCF_009834535.1 Camelus ferus | reverse complement strand
TTGGAGAGACTTTCGTTCATCTAGCACAAAGGAACGAGTGCAGTAGAAACTTTTACTCTGTTTTCTCAGTCTCTTTCATACTGCAGTTTGAAGTTCCTGCTTTTCACTAAATCCGTGTTGGAGCAGTACCACCCCATAGATATGTTTGGAGTTGAGCTTTCAACTGAAAAGAAACTTTTTGTTCCCAAAAAGTTAGGCGAAGGACGGCTTTCACACAAACTTATCTCTCAGAGCTGAGCATGTGGAGAGTCGTTCGTTCATCTAGCACAAAGGGAACGGGTTGGAGGAGAAACTTTTCTCTGGTTTCTCAGTCTGTTTCCTAATGCCGGTTTGAAGTTCCTGCAGTTTTTACTGTAAAACCGAGTTGGAGCTAGTACCTCCCCATATATATGTATGGAGTGGAGTTTGCAAGGGAAAATAAACTTTGTGTTCCCAACAAGCTATGTGGAGTACGGGTTTCACACACACGTTATCTCTCAGAACTGAGCATGTGGAGAGACTTCGTTCATCTAG
>NW_022589646.1:0-532 GCF_009834535.1 Camelus ferus | reverse complement strand
GAAACTTTTGTTCCCAACAAGCTAGGTGAAGGAACGGCTTTCACACACACTTATCTCTCAGAAACTGAGCATGTGGGGAGACGTTCATTCATCTAGCACAAAGGGAACGGGTTGCAGGAGATCTTTTACTTGGTTTCTCAGTCTGTTTTCCTAGTGCCGGTTTGAAGTTTCCTGCAGTTTTCATGTAAAAACCGAGTTGGAGCTAGTACCTCCCCATATATATGTATGGAGTGGAGTTTGCAACTGAAAAGAAAACTTTGTGTTCCCAACAAGCTATGTGAAGGACGGCTTCACACTCACTTATCTCTGAAATGAGCATGTGGAGAGACGTTCGTTCATCTAGCACAAAGGGAACGGGTTGCAGGGGAACTTTACTCTGGTTTTCTCGTCTGTTTTCCTAGGGCCGGTTAGAAGTTCCTGCATTTTTTACTGAAACTGAATTGGAGCTAGTACCTCCCCATATATGTAAGGATTGGAATTTGAAGTGAAAAGAAACTTTGTGTTCCAACAAGCTAGTGAAGGACGGCTTTCA
>NW_022589645.1:0-539 GCF_009834535.1 Camelus ferus | reverse complement strand
GTATATTAACTACAGTCTTCTTAACTGGCTAACAATGACTTAAAAAACTTAGAATTACTTATTTAATAAAGAAAACAAATTTAAACATAAATAGTAGGGAAAAATTTACACTATGAAGCAAAGATGTGATTCCCATTCCATTCATTATTTCAACAGCCCAGTGACTCCATCTTAGATAACTGGCTACAGCAGGAAGTTCCACCATTTAACTGTTTGGTCCCAAATTACAAATGATTTCTCATTTACTCTCTACAGAAACACAAGTGAATCATTACAGGTCTTCAAATCTCTTTAATAAACTGATTATTTTCTAACACCGCACATAAAGCAATAGGAAGTTTCATAGCTCAAAGTTACATTTTCTTACATACAGTTGTTGAAATGCAATTTCAGTTTGGGTTAAATCATGGGGAAAAAATGTGCACAGGTTAGGTCAGCTTTTGATGGAATGAAGGAACCTTCAATAACCTTCATATGTAAATATTTATGGTGCATCTACTCTCAAAAACAAGTGATGATGAGAAAACAACATATTTAGT
>NW_022589644.1:0-542 GCF_009834535.1 Camelus ferus | reverse complement strand
GTTTCATTGCAAACTCCACTCCATACATATATGGGGAGGTACTAGCTCCAACTCGGTTTTACAGTGAAAACTGCAGGAACATCAAACCGGCACTAGGAAACAGATGAGAAACCAGAGTAAAAGTTTCCCCTGCAAACCCGTTCCCTTGGTGCTAGATGAACGAACGTCTCTCCACTTGCTCAGTTCTGAGAAATAAGTGTGGTGAAAGCCGACCTTCATCTAGCTTGTTGGGAACACAAAGTTTCTTTTCATGCAAACTCACTCCATACATATATATGGGGAAGGTATAGCTCCAACTCGGTTTTACAGTGAAAACTGCAGGAACTTCAAACCGGCACTAGGAAACAGACTGAGAAACCAGAGTAAAAGTTTCTCCTGCGTTCACTTGTGTGCTAGATGAACGAACGTCTCTCCACATGCTCGGTTCTGAGAGATAAAGTGTGTGTGAAAGCCGTCCTTCACCTAGCTTGTTGGGAACAAAGTTTTTTTCAGTTGCAAACTCCACTCCATACATATATATGGGGAGGTACTAGCTCCAACTC
>NW_022589643.1:0-548 GCF_009834535.1 Camelus ferus | reverse complement strand
GCGAGCGTCCTGGGGGGAAATGCAGAACACACTAGGTTTCCGAACCCACGGATTTTAACAGGTGTTCACTTTTTAAATTACTGCAGTCAGAGGCACAGCGGCAGGTGGAGGCACAGCCCTGTGGCCTCGCTGTGTGACAGCTTGTCCACGCCCGCCCACCTCCCGCAGCCCGGGGCAAGATGCCTCCCACCCGCCTCACCCGGGGGAGGGTCCGCGAAGAGCACCCAGGTTTTTGCAGAAACACCCAGGAGAGCCTGGCATGTCCTGTCTGGTGTTTATGACCAGGAAACACATTCTGACTCCCCAGGGCCGCCTTGAGCTGTAGGCCACCAAATGACTGGGGCCAATTCCTCTGAATTTCCCAGCGCAGGAGGAAAGTAGGGCTGTGATCAAACCAAAGTGTAAACCGTTACCCCAGGCAAATTGACAATAAAAAAGCAGTTTTTTGTTTTTGAAAAGTGATTTCCAAAAGACACTTCTTTTCTATGATTCTTTAAAAAAAAAAAAGCAAATGGCCACTTACACAAAGTGCAATTTTCTACCTCGAC
>NW_022589642.1:0-554 GCF_009834535.1 Camelus ferus | reverse complement strand
GAAATTTTGTGTTTCCCAACAAGCTATTTAAGGACTTCATTCACACACACTTATCTCTCAAACTGAGCATGTGGGAGACGTTCGTTCATCTATAGCACAATTGGAACTGGGTGCAGGAAAACTTTTACTCTGGTTTCTCTTCTCCGTCTGTTTCCTAGTGCCAGTTTTGAAGTTCTGCAGTTTTCACTGTAAAACGGAGTTGGAGCTAGTACTTTTCGATATATATGTATGGAGTGGAGTTGGAAACTGAAAGAAACTTGTGTTCCCAACATGCTATTGAAGTACGGCTTCATCACACACACTTATCTCTCAAAACTGAGCATGTGGAGAACGTTCGTTCATCTAGCACAAGGGGAACGGTTTGCAGGAGAAACTTTTACTCTGGTTTCTCAGTCTGTTCCTAGTGCCCGGTTTGATGTTCCTGCAGTTTTCACTGTAAAACCGAGTTGGAGCTAGTACCATCCCATATATATGTATGGAGTGGAGTTCGAAACTGAAAAGAAAACTTTGTTTTTCCCAACAAGCTAGTTGAAGGGACGGCTTTCACACAACAC
>NW_022589641.1:0-589 GCF_009834535.1 Camelus ferus | reverse complement strand
TTATGGAGTGGAATTTGCAACTGTAAAAATTTGTGTTCCCAACAAACTAGGTGGAGGACGGCTTTCACACACACATATCTCTCAGAATGAGCATGTGGAGAGACTTTCGTTCATCTAGCACAAACGGAACGGTTTGTAGGAGAAATTTTTACTCTGGTTTCTCAGTCTTATTCCAAGTGCCGGTTGAAGTTCCTTCAGTTTTCACTGTAAAACCGAGTTGGAGCTATTACATCCCATATATGTATGGATTGGCGTTTGCAACTGAAAAGAACCTGTGTTTCCAACAGCTAGGTAAGGACAGCGTTCACACAAATACTCTCATAAATGAGCATGTGGAGAGAGGTCGTTCATTAGCACAAATGGAACGGTTTGTAGGAGAAACTTTTACTCTGGTTTCCAGTCTGTTTCCTAGTGCCGGTTTGAAGTTCCTTCAGTTTTCACTGTAAACCTAGTTAGCTAGTACCTCCCCATATATATGTATGGAGAGGTGTTTGCAACTGAAAAGAATCTTTGTGTTCCCAACAAGCTAGGTGAAGGACGGCTTTCACACACATTATCTCTCAGAACGGAGCATGTGGAGAGACGTTCG
>NW_022589640.1:0-599 GCF_009834535.1 Camelus ferus | reverse complement strand
GGTTGCTCCTGGGTCACTGAGACGGATTCGTGTCGTCGTTCTTTTGACTGGTTTCCCGGCTCAGGCCAGGTGATTCTCCTGTTTAGAATGTCCATTCACATCCTGGTAACTGGAAAATGGGCAAAGCCCTCCCTCCAGCTTTGTACGGTGTTCTTTGTGCAACTTGGAATCTTCCTGGTTGTGGTAAACGTCACAGACCGACACTGTATTTTCTCGGGAGGTAAGTGTGTCTTGGACGCTGCCTCCAGTTGTACCCTGGGCAGAAATGCCTGGCTCTCGGAGATGGTGCATTTGTAGTAGGGAATAGAGGCTGGAAGGGAAAGAGCCCGCCGTGAAATTGCCTCCTTCCCTGCGGGGGAATTCCGTTGCACACCAGATTGCGTACTTTGTGTTTGTCCCCCAACCTGCGCCGGGTCGGGCCTGCCTTGGAAGCTGTCAGAGCTGCTCGTCGGTGTCATGGCACACCGTGGGGTTTTGCGCACGAGCTGGTACAGTTCCTTTGGTGTCAGGTGTGTGGTTGAGACTCCCCACGTCACTCTCCCATAGCACGCATGTAGGGTGCATTCGTAGCGAACGTAATCCAGACGTCCCTGAGGATA
>NW_022589639.1:0-640 GCF_009834535.1 Camelus ferus | reverse complement strand
CCTATCTGGTTGGGAAGCCAAAGTTTCTTTTCAACTTGCAAACTCCACTCCATACATATATAGGGGGAGGTACTAGCTCCAACTCGGTTTTTACAGTGAAAACGCAGGATCTTCAAACCGGCACTAGGAACAGACTGAGAAACCAGAGTAAAATTTTCTCCTGCAACCGTCCCTTTGTGCTAGATGAACGAACTTCTCTCCACATGCTCAGTTCTGAGAGATAAGTGTGTGTGAATGCTGTCCTTCACCTAGCTTGTTGGGAACAGAAAGTTTCTTTTCACATGCCAACTCTACTCCATACATATATATGGGGAGGTTCTAGCTCCAACTCGGTTTTACAGTGAAAACTGCAGGAACTTCAAACCGGCACTAGGAAACAGACTGAGAATCCAGAGTAAAAGTTTATCCTGCAAACCGTTCCCTTTGTGCTAGATGAACGAACGTCTCTCCACAGGCTCAGTTCTGAGAGATAAGTGTGTGTGAAACCCGTCCTTCACCTAGCTTGTTGGGAACACAAAGTTTCTTTTCACTTGAAAACACCACTCCATACATATATATGGGGAGGTACTA
This sequence comes from Camelus ferus, assembly GCF_009834535.1. Taxonomy (NCBI): domain Eukaryota; kingdom Metazoa; phylum Chordata; class Mammalia; order Artiodactyla; family Camelidae; genus Camelus; species Camelus ferus. Next base: position 70 of record NW_022589639.1, on the reverse strand, counting down.
GCTCCAACTCGGTTTTACACTACTGAAACTGCAGGAAGTTCAAAACCGGCAACAGGAAACAGACTGAGAA
>NW_022589638.1:0-653 GCF_009834535.1 Camelus ferus | reverse complement strand
TTCAGAAACGGAAAGTCCGCTTTGAGGGAAACTGCTTAAATTACCATTCCTCTGGATAGAACTCGCTTGAAGAGGTTTTTTTCCTGAGAAAACTTCATGATTTTAAACCTGAAGTTATGAAAAGCTGTGAAAGCAAGTAAATATTTCTAGGTGTAATATGCCTTGTTTGTTGGATTATTTCGAAATCCACTGCTCTCTAATCAGTATGAATGTTTTATAAATCCTTATGCATAGAGCTTGTTCTGAACAGGGAATGTCCATGGTAGGTGAACATTGTAAATTTCATGTCTGTCTGATAGAACACGCTCGAAGAGAATTTTTTCTCTGTGAAAACTGCCTGTTTTTTGCAACTGGCCTTCGGACAATCTGCAAACACAGAGAAAAATTTCTAGGTGTAATATGCCGTGTTTGTTGGATGAATGTTCGGTAATCAACCCGTTTCCCAACTCATTAAATCATTGTTTGTCAAACCGTGATCCATGTAATGTGTTGGAACACAGACTATCACGGCAAAAGAAACCTTGCAAATTACACATGTATTAGGTCGAACTCGCTCCAAAAGATATCTCTGCTGCGAATCTGCCTCATTTTTGCAAATTTGGCATTAGAAAAAACTTCGAAATCTGAGAAAATGATTCTAATGTCAATATGAA
>NW_022589637.1:0-669 GCF_009834535.1 Camelus ferus | reverse complement strand
CCCCAATATATGTATCGAGTGGAGATGGCATCTGAAAGAAACTTTGTGTTCCCAACAAGCTAGGTGAAGGACGTCTTTTACACACACTTATCTCTCAGAACTGAGCATGTGGAGAGACGTTCGTTAATCTAGTACAAAGGGAAGGTGTTGCAGGAGAAATTTTTACTCAGATTTCTGTTTCTTTCCTAGTACGGTTTGAAGTTCCTGCAGTTTCACTGTAAAACCGAGTTGGAGTTGGTACCTCCCCATATTATGTATGGAGTGGAGTTGGCAACTGAAAAGTAACTTGTGTTCCCAACAAACTTGGTGAAGGACGGCTTTCACACACACTTATCTCTCAGTACTGAGCATGTGGAGTGACGTACGTTCATCTGCAGCCAAAGGGAAACGATTGCAGGAGAAACTTTTACTCTAGTTTCTCAGTCTGTTCCTAGTGCCGGTTTGAAGTTCCTGCAACTTTCACTGTAAAAACAGATTTGGAGATAGTACCTCCCAATATATATGCATGGATTGGAGTTGCAACTGAAAAGAAACTTTGTGTTTCGAACAAACTTGGTGAAGGACGGCTTTCACACACTTATCTCTCAGAACTGAGCAGTGGAGAGACGTACGTTCATCAAGCCCAAAGTGAACGATTTGCAGGAGAACTTTTACTCTGGTTTCTCAGTC
>NW_022589636.1:0-676 GCF_009834535.1 Camelus ferus | reverse complement strand
TCACCACCTGCTCAGTTTTGAGAGATAAGTGTGTGGAAAGAGTCCTTCAACTAGCTTGTTGGGAACACAAAGTTTCTTTTCAGTTTCCAACTCCATTCCAACATATATGGGAAGGTACTAGCTCCAACTCGTATTTACAGTGAAAACTGCAAGAACTTCAAAAGGGCACTAGGAAACAGATTGAGAAAACAGAGTAAATGTTTCTCCTGCAACCCGTTCCCTTTTTTGCTAGATGAACGAACGTCTCTCCACATGCTCAGTTTTGAGAGATAAGTGTGTGTGAAAGCGGTCCTTCAACTAGATTGTTGGGAACACAAAGTTTCTTTTCAGTTTCCAACTCCACTCCATACATATATATGGGAAGGTACTAGCTCCAACTCCGTTTTACAGTGAAAAATGCAGGAACTTCAAACCGGCACTAGGAAACAGACTGAGAAACCAGAGTAAAAAGTTTCTCCTGCAACCGTTCCCTTTGTGCTAGATGAACGAACGTCTCTCCACATGTTCAATTTTGAGAGATAAGTGTGTGTGAAAGAAGTCCTTCAACTAGCTTGTTGGGAACACAAATTTTCTTTTCAGTTTCCAACTCCCCTCCATACATATATATGGGAAATTACTAGCTCCAACTCCGTTTTACAGTGAAAATGCAGGACCTTCAAACCGCACTAAGAAACAG
>NW_022589635.1:0-699 GCF_009834535.1 Camelus ferus | reverse complement strand
CGAACCTCCCCCACACAGTCAGCCGTGTCCCGGAATTCTGATTGTGGGGAATTCCTCTTCGGTCTGCAGCACCCGGGATCTCCTAGGAGCCTTTCGAGTGTCTTCCCCCAGTCCCTCCCTGTGCGGGCTGCCGGGGAACGGCGGGGTGTGGGCTGGAAAAGGTAGCATCTTGCCTCCCCATGGACAAGGGAGGTAATTAGCGGACTACCCCCTGCCAGGGAACAACTGTGACCCAGAAGCTGCGTGGGGTGCGGCCCTAAACCTCACCACACAGTCACAGTGTTCCCCGAATTCTGAGTGTAGGGAGGTTCCGTCTTCTGTCTGCATGACCCGGGATATCTCTAGGAGCCCTTCGAGTGTCTTCTTCCCCGAGTCCCGCCCAGTTCGGGCTTGCCGGGGAAAGGCGGGGGTTTGGCTGGAAAACGCAGTAGCATCTAGTGCCTCCCCATGGACAGGGAGGTAATTAGCGGACTTCCCCCTGCCAGGGAACACCTGTGACACCAGGCAGCCTGCGTGGAGGGCGGCCCATACCTCCCCCTCACAGTCATCCGTGTTCCGGAATTCGAGTGTGGGGAGGTTCCGTCTTCGTCTGCAGCACCCGGATCTCCGAGGAGCCCTTCGAATGTCTTGCCCCAGTCCGTCCCAGTGCGGCTGCCGAGGAAAAGGGGGATGGGCTCTGGAAACGCAGGTAGCATCTAG
>NW_022589634.1:0-709 GCF_009834535.1 Camelus ferus | reverse complement strand
CATCTAGCACCAAGGGAACGGGTTCCAGGAGAAACTTTTACACTGGTTTCTCATTCTGTTTCCTAGTGCCGGTTTGAAGTTCCTGCAATTTACACTGTAAAAACGAGTAGGTGCTAGTACCTCCCCATATATATGTATGGAGTGGAGTTTGCAACTGAAAAGAAACTTTGTGTTCCCAACAAGCTAGTTGGAGGACGGATTTCACACACAATTATCTCTTAGAACTCGACATGTGGAGAGACGTTCGTTCATCTAGTGCCAAAGGAAGAGGTTGCAGGAGAAACTTTTACTCTTGTTTCTCATTCTGTTTCCATGTGCCACTTTGAAGTTCCTGCAGTTTTCACTGTAAAACAGATTTGGAGCTAGTACTTCCCATATATACGTATGGAGTGGTGTTTGCACCTGAAAAGAAACTTTGTGTTCCCAACATGCTAGGTGAAGGACGGCTTTCACACACACTTATCTCTCAGAACTGAGCATGCGGAGAGACTTTCGTTCATCTATCAAAAAGGGAACGGGTTGCAGGAGAAACTTTTACTCTGGTTTCTCAGTCTGTTTCCTAGTGCCGGTTTGAAGTTCCTGCAGTTTTCACTGTAAAACCGAGTTGGAGCTATACCTCCCCATATATATTTATGGAGTGGAGTTTGCAACTCTAAAGAAACTTTGTGTTCCCAACAAGCAAGGTGAAGGTAGGATTTCACACACACTT
>NW_022589633.1:0-726 GCF_009834535.1 Camelus ferus | reverse complement strand
GACTGAGAAACCAGAGTAAAGTTTTCTCCTGCAACCCGTTCCCTTTGTGCTAGATGAACGAACGTCTCTCCACATGCTCAGTACTGAGAGATAAGTGTGTGTGAAAGCCGTCCTTCACCTAGCTTTTTGGGAACACAAAGTTTCTTTTCAGTTGCAAACTCCACTCCATAAATATATATGGGGAGGTACTAGCTCCAACTCTGTTTTACAGTGAAAGCTGCAGGAAATTCAAACCGGCACTAGGAAACAGACTGAGAAACCAGAGTTAAAGTTTCTCCTGCAAACTTTTCCCTTTGTGTTAGATGAACGAACGTCTCTCCACATGCTCAGTTCTTAGTGATATGTGTGTGTGAATGCCGTCCTTCACCTAGCTTGTTGGGAACACAAAGTTTCTTTTCAGTTGCAAACTGCACTCCATACATATATATGGGGAGGTACTAGCTCCAACTCGGTTTTACAGTGAAAACTGCAGGAACTTCAAACCGGCACTAGGAAACAGACTGAGAAAACAGAGTAAAAGTTTCTCCTGCAACCCGTTCCCTTTGTGCTAAATGAACGAACGTCTCTCCACATGCTCAGTTCTGAAGAGATAAATGTGTGTGAAAGCCGTCCTTCACCTAGCTTGTTGGGAACACATATTTTCTTTTCAGTTGCAAACTCCACTCCATACATATATATGGGGATGTACAAGCTCCAACTCGGTTTTACAGAGAAAACTGCAGGAAC
>NW_022589632.1:0-730 GCF_009834535.1 Camelus ferus | reverse complement strand
ATGTATGGAGTGGAGTTTGCAACTTAAGAGAAACTTTGTGTTCCCAAAAAGCTAGGTGAAGGACAGCTTTCACACACACTTATCTCTCAGAACTGAGCATGTGGAGAGACGTTCGTTCATCTAGCACAAAGGGAACGGGTTGCAGGAGAAACTTTTACTCTGGTTTCTCAGTCTGTTTCCTAGTGCCGGCTTGAAGTTCCTGCAGTTTTCAGTGTAAAACCGAGTTGGAGCTAGTACCTCCCCATATATATGTATGGATTGGAGTTTGCAACTGAAGAGAAACTTTGTGTTCCCAACAAGCTAGGTGAAGGACGGCTTTCACACACACTTATCTCTCAGAACTGAGCATGTGGGGAGACGTTCGTTCATCTAGCACAAAGGAACGGGTTGCAGGAGAAACTTTTACTCTGGTTTCTCAGTCTGTTTCCTAGTGCCGGTTTGAAGTTCCTGCAGTTTTCAGTGTAAAACCGAGTTGGAGCTAGTACCTCCCCATATATATGTACGGAGTGGAGTTTGCAACTTAAAAGAAACTTTGTGTTCCCAACAAGCTAGGTGAAGGACCGTTTTCACACACACTTATCTCTCAGAACTGAGCATGGAGAGAGACGTTCATTCATCTAGCACAAAGGGAACGGCTTGCAGGAGAAACTTTTCTCTGGTTTCTCAGTCTGTTTCCTAGAGCCGGTTGGAAGTTCCTGCAGTTCTCACTGTAAAACAGAGTTGGAGCTAG
>NW_022589631.1:0-740 GCF_009834535.1 Camelus ferus | reverse complement strand
TTCATCTAGCAAAAAGGGAACGGGTTTCAGATGTAACTTTTAGTCTGGTTTCTCAGTCTGTTTCTTAGTGCCGGTTTGATGTTCCTTTAGTTTTCACTGTATAACCGAATTGGAGCTAGTCCCTACCCATATATATGTATGGAGTTAGTTTGCAACTGAAAAGAAACTTTGTGTTCCCACAGCTAGCTGAAGGACGGCTTTCACACTCAATTATCTCTCAGAACTGAGCACGTGGAGAGACGTACTTTCATTTAGCACAAATAAACGGGTTGCAGGAGAAACTTTTACTCTGGTTTCTCAGTCTGTTTCATAGTGCCGGTTTGAAGTTCCTGTATTTTTCACTTTAAAACAGAGTTGGAGCTAGTACCTACCCATATATATGTATGGAGTGGAATTTGCAACTGAAAAGAAACTTTGTGTTCCCAACAATCTAGGTGAAGTTCGGCTTTCAGACACACTTATCTCTCAGAACTGAGCATGTGGAGAGACGTTCGTTCATCTAGCAAAAATGGAACGGGTTGCAGGAGAAACTTTTACTCTGGTTTCTCAGTCTGTTTCCTAGTGCCGGTTTGAAGTTCCTTCAGTTTTCACTGTAAAATGGAGTTGGAGCTAGTACCTCCCCATATATATGTATGGAGTGGAGTTTGCAACTGAAAAGAAACTTTGTGTTCCCAACAAGCTAGGTGAAGGACGGCTTTCACACACCTTATCTCTCAGAACTGAGCATTTGGATAGACGTT
>NW_022589630.1:0-765 GCF_009834535.1 Camelus ferus | reverse complement strand
TTATTTTTTTTTAACATTTTTCCCTAATAGAATATATTTGTTTCATATGCTCATCCATTTTTCTGTCAAAAATTAAGAATGTAATTTACAGTAAGTAAATAGCTTTCTAGTAAATGTTTAAAATTATTATCTTTTGGAAGAATGAAAGCTGGTTTTCATCTTACCATGTTTTAAAAATAATACAGTGTCCAGTATTTGTAGTCCGCTTTACAAATTAAGAAGAAAATGCCACCCTAAATACAAAACAGTGTTTTGAATTTAGTTAAGGATATGAATATGCACATATATAATATAGACAGAGAATGGAGACAGAAAGGAAGAAAAAATTGCTTAACCAAAACCTGGTGCATGTTATTTGATTGCTAATTTTTTTTTTGTAATTGAGTTGCAAGTGTACTAAACTATGAAATGATTTCTCAATACTATGATTGATAAAGTGAAATATTTCCTAGAATATTAATGACAAACTGTTTTCTCCCAAGAATCTATAATTACATACTACAGGAATTTGAATGTTTCATAGGAATTAAAGTGCTTCTCATCTTTAACATGAAATTAGTAGCATTTGATTTCTGCGAATGCCTGCTTCTTATATAAAATATAATATATTGAGAACTCAAGAACCCATACAGTTCTTTCTTTCTCTTCCTTTCTCTTTCTTTTTCTTCCTTCCTTCCTTCCTTCCTTCCTTCCTTCCTTCTTCCTTTCTTTTCTTTCTTTTGTTTTCTTTCTTTTCTTTCTTTTCCTACCTGGTTACATGGAGAT
>NW_022589629.1:0-768 GCF_009834535.1 Camelus ferus | reverse complement strand
ACACACTGTCAAGTCGTGGGCCCCGGCTCCTAAGCACCCCTCATGGCTCCTGCAGGCACCAGCCAAGGCGACGCTCCCAGGAGAAGCAGCCCACTGGCTCCTGGGCAAGAATTTTGAGTCTGAAAAAGGCACGACACCCACGCCAGACCCGTCACAGGACACACAGTCTGCAGACGAGTCCAGGAACGGTGCCGGGAGAACGGGAATTACCATTCCCAGGACGAGGCCAATCAGAGCATGACCACCCCCCCACTTCCCTGGGCCTCTCCGGCCGCCACAGGTGGGCGGGCGCTGCCGGCCACCCGGAGCCGCGCCAGCTCCCGCGTCGGCAAAAAACCACAGAAAGAATGGAGGAATAGGCTTTCCTGCGAAGACACTGCTGAAGCGAAACAAACCTTTCCGCCCTTCCTTCCTTCCTTCCTTCCCCGTATCACACTCGTTTCTAGGAGGAACTGGATACTGACCCCAGGAACTCCTGCATGCTAAGCCAGCATTCTCTCTACTGCTGAGCTACATATACCCTTCCCCCCAGAGCACCTAGTTTCTAGGCACAGAGAACAAGAAATGCCAGCACGTCACTATCTTACCCAGTGTATAATAAGCTCCGTGTGCTCCACCAACAGAGGTCATGTTTATGATCCGTCAACTCCTGCGGAGCCACTTCTACAGTCCCAGTAGCGTACTCCGGTTTTGTAATTTCGGGCTTAGTCGCCATTTCTAGGAACTCAAAACAAGATAAAGCAGGAACCGAACTTCAGATCATGTGCC
>NW_022589628.1:0-786 GCF_009834535.1 Camelus ferus | reverse complement strand
TCTTTTCAGTTGCAAACTCCACTCCAACATATATATGGGGAGGTACTACTAGCTCCAACTCGGTTTTAACAGTGAAAACTGCAAGGAACTTCAAACCGGCACTAGGAAACACTGAGAAACCAAGTAAATGTTTCTCGCAACCCGTTCCCTTTGTGCTAGATGAACGAATGTCTCTCCACATGCTCAGTTCTGAGAGATAAAGTGTGTGTGAAAGCCGTCCTTCACCTAGCTTGTTGGGACACACAAGTTTCTTTTCAGTTGCAAACTCCACTCCATATATATAAATGGTAGGTAATGCTCCCACTCGGTTTTAACAGTGAAACTGCAGGAACTTCAAACCGGCAGGAGGAAACAGACTGGAAACCATGTAAAAGTTTCTCCTGCAACCCGTTCCCTTTGTGCTAGATGAAAGAAAGTCTCTCCACATGCTCTTTCTGAGAGATAAGTGTGTGTGAAAGCCGTCTTTCACCTAGCTTGTTGGGAACACAAAGTTTCTTTTCAGTTGCAAACTACACTCCATACATATATGGGGAGGTACTAGCTCCAACTCGGTTTTACAGTGAAAATTGCAGGAACTTCAAACCGCACTAGGAAACTACTGATGAAACCAGAGTAAGATTTTCCTACACCAGTTCGCTTTGTGCTAGATGCACGAACGTCTCCCCACATGCTCTGTTCTGAGAGATAAGTGTGTGTGAAAACCGTCCTTCACCTAGCTTTTGGGAACACAAAGTTCTTTTCAGTTGCAAACTCCACTCCATACATATATTGGGGAGGTTACTAGCT
>NW_022589627.1:0-798 GCF_009834535.1 Camelus ferus | reverse complement strand
TGAAAGCCGTCCTCAACTAGCTTGTTGGGAACACAAAGATCTTTTAAGTTGCAAACTCCACTCCATACATATATGGGAGGTACTAGCTCCAACTCGGTTTACAGTGAAACTGCAGGAACTCAAAGCGGCACTAGGAACAGACTGAGAAACCAGAAGAAAAGTTACTCCTGCAACCCTTCCCTTTGTGCTAGATGAACGAACGTCTCTCCACATGCTCAGTTCTGAGAGATAAGTGTGTGAAAGCCGTCCTTCACCTAGCTTGTTGGGAACACAAAGTTTCTTTTCAGTTGCAATCTCCACTCCATACATATATATGGGGAGGTACTAGCTCCAACTCGGTTTTACAGTGCAAACTGCAGGAACTTCAAACAGGCGCTAGGAAACAGACTGAGAAACCAGAGTAATAGTTTCTCCTGCAAACCTTTTCCTTTGTGTTAGATGAACGAACGTCTCTCCACATGCTCAGATCTGAAAGATAAGTGTGTGTGAAAGCCGTCCTTCAACTAGCTTGTTGGGAACACAGATTCTTTTCAGTTGCAAACTCCACTCCATACATATATATGGGGAGGTACTAGCTCAGACTCAGTTTTACAGTGAAAACTGCAGGAACTTCAAACCGGAGCTAGGAAACAGACTGAGAAACCAGAGTAAAAGTTTCTCTTGCAACCCGTTCCCTTTCTGCTAGATGAACGAACGTCTCTCCACATGCTCAGTTCTGAGAGATAAGTGGGTGAAAGCCGTCTTTCACCTAGCTTGTTGGGAACACATAGATTCTTTTCACTTGCAAACTCACTCCAT
>NW_022589626.1:0-812 GCF_009834535.1 Camelus ferus | reverse complement strand
CCCCACTGACAGGAGCCCAGTCCTCAGGACCCAACAGGAGGTGCTGCACTGAAGGGAAGGTGAGGAGGAAGGAAAAGTGAGGGAAAGTGAGGAGAAGCTTCCTGTGAGGGGCTGATGGCTGAGGGAAAGCCCTCCTCAGAGGCCCTGGGAGAGGAAGGGCTGGATGTGGGAAGCTGTGGGTTTTAGTCAGGTTTTGTGTGTGGTGTAGAGTGTGCCGTGTCCTTTGGCGTGTGGTGTCCAGTTTTCCCAGCACCATTCATCGAGGGGACTGTCCTTTCCCCGGTGCAGTTTCCTGGCTCCTTTCTTGTGAATTAACTGACCACATCCCTGTAGGTTTATTTGCAGACTCTCTCTGGTCCATGTCCTTGTTGTTGTGCCAATTCCACAATTTTTTGGTGACTGTGCTTTTGTAATGCAGTGTGAAGTCAGGGAGGGAGATGCCTCCAGCCTGCTTCCCTTTTGTAGAGAATCTCTTTGGCTGTTGAGGGTCCTTTGTGTTTCCACACGAATGCTGGGATTCTTTGTTCTGTTTCTGTGAAAAATGCCACAGAAGTTTATTTTATTTTTTTGAAGTGTAGTCAATTCAGTGTTCTTTATTTTCTGGTGTGGGGCACAGTGATTTGAAGAGGCTAGCTTTGAGTTTGAGCACTGCTTTGGGTAGAATGGACATTTTAACCATATTAATTATTTCTGTCCATGAGCACAGGGTATCTTTCCATTTATTTGTGTCTGTTCAGTTTCTTTCCTTAGTGTCTTAGAATTTTCAGTGTGCAGGCCTTTCACACTCTTGGTTAAATTTATTCCTAGGTATT
>NW_022589625.1:0-819 GCF_009834535.1 Camelus ferus | reverse complement strand
TGGGGGGAGGGAGGCCAAGGACAACCGAGCAAACAAAAATATCGGGACAAATAAGGAAACAATGCCAGATTGAAATGAAGGAATAACACATGGTTGAGATGGGAGACTTGGGGGGAAGTGAGTCAAGAAAGCTATCTTTGAGTAGGTGACATGTGACTGAGATGGCGATAAGGAGGCTGGACTTGAGGATCTGGGAACACCACCCAGTGAGAGGCAGCTTGTCCATTGGCCCCGAGGCACAAATGTGCTCAGCGGTTTGAGGAGATACTGGAGCCAGCGCTGGGAGAGTGATGAGACGTGAGGTTTAGAAGGGCATCAGGAGCACTGGAAGGAGTGTAGACTCTAAGCGCAGTGAGAAGCAGTCATGATGTTTAAGCCAATAAGTAATTTTCTCTCACTCACTTTTGCAAGATAATGTGGAGAATGGATTGTCAGGGCCCAGGAAGCAGGATACCATCAGGAGGCTCTTGGAGTGGGCCAATGAGCGACGGTGGGAGCCAGGTGGAATGAGTTTGGGGAGTGGGGCTGACAGGATGCAGTTATGGGCTTGCTGTGGATGGTGAGGAGAAGAGGAGGTTCAAGGTAGCCGCGGTCGCCTGGAGCCAGGTGCCTGTTCTTTCCTAATCTCAGCGCCCCATGCAGGTGCCCACTACTTGGGCAAACCCTTAACCTTCAAAGTGAGGGTTTTTAAACACGGAAGTCTTCTTGTATTTTTCACATATTGGAAAGATTCAACATGTACAGAAGTAGAAGAAACAGCACAGCCAGCCTGCCTGTATCAGTCAACCCAGCTCCAGAATTATCAACTCAGAGTCACTG
>NW_022589624.1:0-837 GCF_009834535.1 Camelus ferus | reverse complement strand
GAGCTCCAACTCGGTTTACAGTGAATACTGCAGGAACTTCAAACCGTACTTGGGAACAGACTGAGAAACCAGAGTTAAAGTTTATCCTGCAACCCATTCCATTTTGTGCTAGATGAACGAACGTCTCTCCACATGCTCAATTTTGAGAGATAATTTGTGTGTGAAAGCCGTCCTTCAAATAGCTTCTTGGGAACACAAAGTTCTTTTCACTTGCAAACTCCAATGCATACAATATATGGGGTGGTACGAGCTCCAAAACGGTTTTACAGTGAAACTGCAGGAAATTCAAACCGGCACTAGGAAACAGACTGAGAAACCAGAGTAAAAGTTTCACCTGCAATTCGTTCCCTTTGTGCTAGATGAACGAACGTCTCTCCACATGCTCAGTTCTGAGAGATAATGTGTGTGAAAGCCGCCCTTCACCTAGCTTGTTCGGACACAAGTTTCTTTTCAGTTGCAAACTCCACTCCATACATATATATGGGGAGGTACGCTCCAACTCGGTTTCAGTGAATACTGCAGGAACTTCAACCGTACTTGGGAACAGACTGAGAACCAGAGTTAAAGTTTATCCTGCAACCCATTCCATTTGTGCTAGATGAACGAACGTCTCTCCACATGTCAATTTTGAGAGATAAGTGTGTGAAAGCAGTCCTTCAAATAGCTTGTTGGGAACACAAAGTTTCTTTTCACTTGCAAACTCCAATGCATACAATATAGGGGTCGTACAGCTCCAATCGGTTTTACAGTGAAACTGCAGGAAATTCAAACCGCACTAGGAAACAGACTGGAAACCAGAGTAAAAGTTTCACCTGCAATTCGTTCCCTTTGTGCTAG
>NW_022589623.1:0-855 GCF_009834535.1 Camelus ferus | reverse complement strand
CTTCTACTGGGCAAAATCTGAAAAAAACAAAAACAATTTGAAAAGATTCATGCACCCTAATGTTCATAGCAGCATTCTTTACAGTTGCCTGGATATGAAAGTAACTGAAGTGTCCATCAACAGAAGAATGGATAAAGAAGGTGTGGTACATATATACAATGGAATACTCCTCAGCCATAAAAAGAGAATGAAATTTTGCCATGTGCAACAACATGGATGGACGTGGAGGGTATTTTACTAAGTGAATTCAACCAAACAGAGAAAGACAAATACTGTACGATATCACTTATCTGTGGAATCAACAAACTAGTGAATATAAGAAAAAGCAGACTCACTGATGTAGAGAACAAACTAGTGATTATCATGGAAAGAGGAAAGGGGGAGGTCAATATAGGAGTAGAGGATTAAGAGGTACAAATTGTTAGGTGTGAAATAAGCTACAAGGGTAGATGGTACAATTCAGGGGATACAATCAATATTTTACAGTAAATATAAAGGGAGCATAACCTTTAAATATTGTGAATCATGCTATTGTACAGCTGTAACATATGTCAACTGTACTTCAATTTTAAAAATTGTAAAGAAAAATTTTAGGAAAGAAGATGGGAGAACTCTTTAGAAACCTCTGCAGGTGGCTGGCCCCGTGGTGGGCTGGGCAAGTATCTCCCTGACCGGCTCACCCTCAGGCACAACTAGGAGCCTCCAGAGCCCAGCATCCCTGAGGAGCTCCTCTGCCTCCTCCTGGGGTCACGGCTTCTGCCTGAGCCTCTGCCTGATGCCACTAAGCAGCTTTTTACCTACCCTGGGGCCCTTTCCTGAGCTGTGGACCAAATGGAAATAGAGCTTTTTGCAGAA
>NW_022589622.1:0-856 GCF_009834535.1 Camelus ferus | reverse complement strand
CATACATATATAAGGGAAGGTACTAGCTCGAACTCGGTTTTACAGTGAAAACTGCAGGAACTTCAAACCGGCACTAGGAACAGACTGAGAAACCACAGTAAAAGTTTCTTCTGCAACCCGTTCCCTTGGTGCTAGATGAACGAACGTCTCTCCACATGCTCAATTTTGAGAGATAAGTGTGTGAAAGAAGTCCTTCAACTAGCTTGTTGGGATCACAAAGTTTCTTTTCAGTTTCCCAACTCCACTCCATACATATATATGGAAGGTACTAGCTCCAACTCCGTTTTACAGTGAAAACTGCAGGAAGTTCAAACCGGCACTAGGAAACAGACTGAGAAACCAGAGTAATAGTTTCTCCTGCACCCCGTTCCAATTGTGCTAGATGAACGATCGTCTCTCACATGCTCAGTTTTGAGAGATAAGTGTGTGTGAAAGCCGTCCTTCAACTAGCTTGTTGGGAACACAAAGTTTCTTTTTCAGTTTCCAACTCCACTCCATACATATATATGGGAAGGAACAAGCTCCAACTCCTTTTACATACAGTGAAAACTGCAGGAACTTCAAACGGCACTAGGAAACAGACTGAGAAACCCAGACTAATAGTTTCTCCTCCATCCCTTCCCTTTGTGCTAGATGAAGGAACGTCTCCCCCCATGCTCAGTTTTGAGAGATAAGTGTGTGTGAAAGCCTTCCTTCAACTAGCTTGTTGGGAACACAAAGTTTCTTTTCAGTTTCCAACTCCACTCCATACTATATCTTGGACAGTACTAGCTCCAACTCGGTTTTACGTGAAAACTGCAGGAACTTCAAACTGGCACTAGGAAACAGACTGAGAAACCACAGTAAAATTTCTCTG
>NW_022589621.1:0-865 GCF_009834535.1 Camelus ferus | reverse complement strand
GAAAGCCGTCCTTCACCTAGCTTGTTGGGAACACAAAGTTTCTTTCAGTTGCAAACTCCATTCCATACATATATATTGGGAGGTTCTAGCTACAACTCGGTTTAAAGTGAAAACTGCTGGAACTTCAAACCGGCACTATGAAACAAAATGAGAAAGCAGAAAAATTGTCACCTGCACCCTTCCCTTGGTGCTAGATGAACGAACGTCTCTCCACTTGCTTAGTTCTGAGAGATAAGTGTGTCTGAAAGCCGTCCTTCACCTAGCTTCTTGGGAACGCAAAGTTTCTTTTAAGTTGCAAACTCCATTCCATACATATAAAAGGGGAGGTACAAGCTCCAACCCGGTTTTACAGTGAAAACTGCAGGAACTTCAAACCGGCACTAGGAAACAGACTGAGAAAGCAGAGAAAAAGTGTCCCCTGCAACCCGTTCCCTTGGTGCTAGATGAACGAACGTCTCTCCACTTGCTCAGTTCTGAGAGATAAGTGGGTGTGAAAGCCGTCCTTCACCTAGCTTGATGGGAACACAAAGTTTCTTTTCAGTTGCAAACTCCATTCCATATATATATATGGGGAGGTTCAAGCTCCAACTCCGTTTTACACTGAAAACTGCTTGAACTTAAAACCGACACTAGGAAACAGACTGAGAAATCAGAGAAAAAGTGTCTCCTGCAACCCGTTCTCTTGGTGCTAGATGAAAGAACGTCTCTCCACTTACTCAGTTCTGAGAGATAAGTGTGTGTGAACGCCGACCTTTACCTAGCTTGTTGGGAACGCAAAGATTATTTTCAGTTGCAAACTCCATTCCATACATATATATGGGGAGGTACTAGCTCCAACTCTGTTTTACAGTGAAAACTGCAGGAA
>NW_022589620.1:0-870 GCF_009834535.1 Camelus ferus | reverse complement strand
GTGTTCCCAACAAGCTAGATGAAGGACGGCTTTCACACACACTTATCTCCCAGAACTGAGATGTGGGGAGACGTTTCGTCATCTAGCACCAAGGGAACGGGTTGCAGGAGAAACTTTTACTCTGGTTTCTCAGTCTGTTTCATAGTGCCGGTTGGAAGTTCTGCAGTTTTCACTGTAAAACCGAGTTGGAGATAGTACTTCCCATATATGTATGGAGCGGATTTTGCTACTGGAAAAGAAAACTTTGTGTTCCCTTCAAGCTGGGTGAAGGACGGCTTTCACACACAATGATCTCTCAGAACTGAGAAAGTGAATAGACGTTCGTTCTAATAGACAAGGGAAACGGTTTTGAGGTGAAACTTTTACTCTGGTTTCTCCGTCTTTTCCTAGTGCCGGTTTAAGTTCCTGCAGTTTTCACTGTAAAAACCGAGTTGAGCAGAAAAACCTCCCCATATTATGTATTGAGTGGAGTTTGCACTTGAAAAGAAACTTTGTGTTCCTTCAAGATAGGTGAAAGGACGGCTTTCACACACACTTATCTCTCAGAACTGAGCATGTGGTTAGACATTCGTTCATCTAGCACCATGGGAACGGGTGCAGGAGAAAATTTTTCTCTGGATTCTCAGGCTGTTTCCTAGTGCCAGTTTGAATTTCTGCAGCTTTCACATAAAACAGATTTGAAGCTAGAACCTCCCCATATATATGTATTGGAGTGGAGTTTGCACCTGAAAAGAAACTTTGGTGTCCCAACAAGTTAGGTGAAGGACGGCTTCACACACACATATCTCTCAAAACTGAGCATGTGGATAGACATTCGTCATCTAGAACCAAGGGAACGGGTTGCGGAGGAAACTTTTATCGGTTTTTCAG
>NW_022589619.1:0-874 GCF_009834535.1 Camelus ferus | reverse complement strand
TCTGAGAGATAAGTGTGTTGAAAGCCGTCATTCACCTAGCTTGAAGGGAACACAAAGTTTCTTTTCAGATGCAAACTCCACTCCATACATATATATGGGGAGGTACTAGCTCAAACTCGGTTTTACAGTGAAAACTGCAGGAACTTGCGACCGGCACTAGGAAAAGACTGAGAAGCCAGAGTAAAAGTTTCTCCTGCAACCCGTTCCCTTGGTGCAGGATGAACGAACGTCTCTCCACATGCTCAGTTCTGAGAGATAAGTGTGTGTGAAAGCCGTCCTTCAGCAAGCTTGTTTGGAACACAAAGTTTCTTTTCAGTTGCAAACTCCATCCCATACATATATAAGGGGAAGTACTAATTCCAAATCGGTTTTACACTGAAAACTGCAGGAACTTCAAACCGGCAGTAGGAAAAAGACTGAGCAACCAGAGTAAAAGTTTCTCCTGCAACCCGTAACCTTGGTGCAAGATGAACGAACGTCTCTCCACATGCTCAGTTCTGAGAGATAAGTGTGTGTGAAAGCCATCATTCACCTAGCTTGAAGGGAACACAAAGTTTCTTTTCAGATGCAAACTCCACTCCATACATATATATGGGGAGGTACTAGCTCGAACTCGGTTTTACAGTGAAAACTGCAGGAACTTCCAACCGGCACTAGGAAAAGACTGAGAAACCAGAGTAAAAGTTTCTCCTGCAACCAGTTCCCTTGGTGCAGGATGAACGAACGTCTCTCCACATGCTCAGTTCTGAGAGATAAGTGTGTGTGAATGCCGTACTTCACCCTGCTTCAAGGGAACACAAAGTTTTTTTCAGTTGCAAACTCCACTCCATACATATATAAGGGGAGGTACTAGTTCAAACTCGGTTTTACATTG
>NW_022589618.1:0-898 GCF_009834535.1 Camelus ferus | reverse complement strand
ATATATATATGGAGTTGAGATTGTAAACTTAAAGTAACTATGGTTCCCAACAAGATAGTTAAAGTATGGCTTTCACACACACTTATGTATCAGAACAGAGCATGTGGAGAGACGTTGTTCATCTAGCTAAAGGGAACGGGTTGCAAGGGAAACTTTTCTCTGGTTTTCTCACTGTGTTTCTAGTTGCCGTTTTGTAGTTCCTGCAGTTTCATGTAAAACAGAGTTGGATCTTGTACCTCCCCATATAAATGTAAGGAGTGGAGTTTGAAACTGAAAAGAATCTTTGTGTTCCCAACAAGATAGGTGAAGGAATGCATTCACACACAAATATCACTCAGAAATGAGCGTGTGGAGAGACGTTCGTTCATCCAGCACAAAGGGAACGTTTTGCAGGAGCAACTTATACTCTGGTTTCTCAGTCTGTTTCCTAGTGCCAGTTTTAAGTTCCTGCATTTTTCACTGTAAAACCGAGTTGGAGCTAGGACCTCCCCATATATATCTATGGATTGGAGTTTGCAAGGGAAAAGAAACTATGTGTTCCCTATAAGCTTGTTTAAGGACAGCTTTCACACACACTTTTCTATAAGAAATGAGCATGTGGAGAGACGTTCATTCACCTAGCACAAAGGAAAAACTTTCTAGGAGGTACTATTACTGTGGTTTCTCAGTATGATTCCTAGTGTCGTTTTGAAGTTCCTGCAGTTTTCACTGTAAAACCGAGTTGGCGCTAGTACCGCCCCATATATATGTATGGAGTGGAGATTGCAACTAAAAAGAAACTTTGTGTTCCCAAGAACTTAGGATAAGGACGGCGTTCGCACCTACTTATCTCTCAGAACTAAGCATGTGGAGAGAAGTTCGTTCATCTAACACAAAGGAAAGATTTTCAGGAGCAATG
>NW_022589617.1:0-979 GCF_009834535.1 Camelus ferus | reverse complement strand
CTTGTTGGGACACAAAGTTTATTTCAGTTGCAAACTCCACTCCATACATATATATGGAAGGTACTAGCTCCAACTCGGTTTTTTAACAGTGAAAACTGCAGGAACTTCAATCAGGCAACTAGGAAACACTGAGAAACCAGAGTAAAAGTTTCTCCTGCAACCCGTTCCCTTATATGCGGAGTGAACGACGTCTCTCCACATGCTCAGTTCTGAGAGATAATTGTGTGTGAAAGCCGATCTTCAACTAGCTTTGGAACACAAGTTACTTTTCAGTTTTCCAAATCCACTCCATATATATATAGGGAAGGTACTAGCTCCAACTCGGTTTTACAGTGAAAAACTGCAGGACTTCAATCCGGCACTAGGAAAACAGACTGAGAAAGCAGAGTAGTAAAAGTTTCCCACTGCAACCGTTCCCTTTGTGCTAGATTGAACGAAGTCTCTTCCACATGCTCAGTTCTGAGAGATAATGTGTGTGAAGCCGCCTTCAACTAGCTTGTTGAACACAAAGTTTCTTTTCAGTTTCTAACTCCATTCCATAAATATATATGGGAATTACTAGCTCTCAACTCGGTTTTTACAGGAATACTGCAGGAACTTCAATCCGGCACTAGGAAACAGACTGAGAAACCAGAGTAAAAGTTTCTCTGCAACCCGTTCCCTTTGGGCGAGATTAACGGAACGTCTCTCCACATGCTCAGTTCTGAGAGATAAGTGTGTGTGAACAGCCGTCCTTCAACTAGCTTGTTGGAACACAAAGTTTTTTTCTCCGTTGCAAACTCCACTCCATACATATTATGGGAATGTACTAGCTCCAAACTCGGTTTTACAGTGAAATCTGCGGAAGTACAAACCGGCACTAGGAAACAGACTGAGAAAAGCAGAGTAAAAGTTTTCTCCTGCAACCCGTTCCCTTTGTGCTACATGAACGAAGTCTCTCACATGCTCAGTTTGAGGATAATTGAGTGTGAAAGCCGTC
>NW_022589616.1:0-1016 GCF_009834535.1 Camelus ferus | reverse complement strand
AGAGTAAAAGTTTCTCCTGCAACCCGTTCCCTTTGTGCTGATGAACGAACGTCCTCTCCACATGCTCAGTTCTGAGAGATAAGTGTGTGTGAATACCGTCCTTCACCTAGCTTGTTGGGAACACAAAGTTTTTTTCAGTTGCAAACTCCAATCCATACAATATATGGGGACGTACTAGCTCCAACTCGGTTTTACAGTGAAAACTGCAGGAACTTCAAACAGGCACTAGGAAACAGACTGAGAAACCAGAGTAAAAGTTTTCCTGCATCCCGTTCCCTTTGTGCTAGATGAACGAAAGTCTCTCCACATGCTCATTTCTGAGAGATAAGTGTGTGTGAAAGCCTTCCTTCACCTAGTTTGTTGGGAACACAAAGTTTCTTTTCAGTTGCAAACTCCACTCCATACATATATATGGGGAGGTACGAGCTCCAACTCGGTTTTACAGTGAAAACTGCAGGAACTTCAAACCGGCACTAGGAAACAGACTGAGAAACCAGAGTAAAAGATTCTCCTGCAACCTGTTCCCTTTGTGCTAGATGAACGAACGTCTCTCCACATGCTCAGTTCTGAGGGATAAGTGTGTGTGAAAGCCGTCCTTCACCTAGCTTGTTGGGAACACAAGGTTTCTTTTCAGTTGCAAACTCCACTCCATACAGAAATATATGGGGAGGTACTAGCTCCAACTCGGTTTTACAGTGAAAACTGCAGGAACTTCAAACCGGCACTAGGAAACAGACTGAGAACCAGAGTAAAAGTTTCTCCTGCAACCCGTTCCTTTGTGCTAGATGAACGAACGTCTCTCCACATGCTCAGTTCTGAGAGATAAGTGTGTGTGAAACCCGTCCTTCACCTAGCTTGTTGGGAACACAAGGTTTCTTTTCAGTTGCAAAATCCACTCCATACATATATATGGGGAGGTAGTAGCTCCAACTCGGTTTTACAGTGAAAACTGCAGGAACTTCAAACCGACAGTAGGAAACAGACTGAGAAACCAGAGTAAATGTTTCTCCTGCAAC
>NW_022589615.1:0-1064 GCF_009834535.1 Camelus ferus | reverse complement strand
GTCTGTTTCCTACTGCCGGTTTGATGTTCCTGCATTTTCACTGTAAAACCGAGTTGGAGCTTGTACCTCCACATATATATATGTGGAGTGGTGTTTGCAACTGAGAGGAACTATGTGTTCCCATGTAGCTAGGTGAAGGACGACATTCACACACAATTATCTCTAAGAACTGAGCATGTGGAGAAACGTTCGTTCATCTAGCACAAAGGGAACGGGTTGCAGGAGAAACATTTACTCTGGTTTCTCAGTCTGTGTCCTAGTGCCGGTTTGAAGTTCCTGCACTTTTCACTGTAAAACCGAGTTGGAGCTATTACCTCCCCATATATATGTATGGATTGGCGTTTGCAAGTGAAAAGAAACTTTGTGTTCCCAACAAGCTAGGTGAAGGATGGCTTTCACACACACTTATCTCTCAGAACTGAGCATGTGGAGAGACGTTCGTTCATCTAGCTCAAAGGGAACGGGTTGCAGGAGAAATTTTACTCTGGTTTCTCAGTCTGTTTCTTAGTGCCGGTTTGAAGTTCCTGCAGTTTTCACTGTAAAACCGTGTTGGAGCTTGAACCTCCCCATATATATGTATGGATTGGCGTTTGCAAGTGAAAAGAAACTTTGTGTTCCCAACAAGCTAGGTGAAGGACGGCTTTCACACACACTTATCTCTCAGCACTGAGCATGTGGAGAGACGTTCGTTCATCTAGCACAAAGGGAACGGGTTGCAGGAGAAACTTTTACTCTGGTTTCTCAGTCTGTTTCCTGTTGCCGATTTAAAGTTACTGCAGTTTTCACTGTAAAACCGAGTTGGAGCTTGTACCTCCCCATATATATATATGGAGCGGGTATGCTACTGAAATGAACTATGTGTTCCCAAGTAGCTAGGTGAAGGACGGCTTTAACACACACTTACCTCTCAGAACTGAGCATGTGGAGAGACGTTCGTTCATCTAGCACAAAGGGAACGGGTTGCAGGAGAAACATTTACTCTGGTTTCTCAGTCTGTATCCTAGTGCCGGTTTGAAGTTCCTGCATTTTTCACTGTAAAACCGAGTTGGAGCTAGTACCTCCCC
>NW_022589614.1:0-1100 GCF_009834535.1 Camelus ferus | reverse complement strand
AGCATGTTGGGAACACAAAGTTTCTTTTCAGTTGCAAACTCCATTCCATACTATAATTTGGGAGTACTAGCTCCAACTCGGTTATACTGAAAACTGGCAGGAACTTCAAACCGGCACTAGGAAACAGACTAGAAAGCAGAGAAAAGTGTCTCCTAACAACCGTTATATTGGTGCTAGATGAACGAACGTCTCTCCACTTGCTCAGTTCTCGGAGAGATAGTTGTGTGTGAAAGCCGTCCTCACCTAGCATTGTGGGAACACAAAGTTTCTTTCAGTTTGCAAACTCCATTCCATACAAATATATGGGGAGGTACAAGCTCCAACTCGGTTTTACAGTGAAAACTGCAGGAACTTCAAACCGGCACTGGAAACAGACTGAGAAGCAGAGAAAAGTGTCTCCTGCAACCCTTCCCTTGGTGCTAGATGAACGAACTTCTCTCCACTTGCTCAGTTCTGAGAGAAATGTGTGTGAAAGCCGTCTTCACCTAGCTTGTTGGGAACACAAAGTTTCTTTTCAGTAGCAAACTCCACTCCAGTAATATATATGGGGAGGTACTA
Organism: Camelus ferus; assembly: GCF_009834535.1. Lineage (NCBI taxonomy): Eukaryota > Metazoa > Chordata > Mammalia > Artiodactyla > Camelidae > Camelus > Camelus ferus. The sequence goes on along the minus strand of NW_022589614.1, from coordinate 542 downwards.
GTTCCTAATCGGTTTTACAGTGAAAACTGCAGGAACTTCAAAATGGCACTAGGAAACAGACTGAGAAACCAGAGTAAAGTTTCTCCTGCAACCCGTTCCCTTGGTGCTGGATGAACGAACGTCTCTCCACTTGCTGAGTTCTGAGAGATAAGTGTGTGTGAAAGCCCTCCTTCAACTAGCTTGTTTTGAACACAAAGTTTCTTTTCAGTGGCAAACTCCATTCCTTACATATATGGGAAGGTACTAGTTCCAACTCGGTATTACAGTGAAAACTGCAGGAACTTCAAACCGGCACTAGGAAACAGACTGAGAAATCGAGTAAAGTTTTATCCTGCAACCCGTTCCCTGTGCTAGATGAACGAACGTCTCTCCACTTGCTCTGTTCTGAGAGATAAGTGTGTGTGAAAGCCTCTTTCACCTAGCTTGTTGGGAACACAAAGTTCTTTTCAGATGCAAACTCCATTCCATACTCTATATGGGAGGTAATAGGTCCAACTCGTTTTACAGTGAAAACTGCAGGAACTTTCACAACGGCACTAGGA
>NW_022589613.1:0-1148 GCF_009834535.1 Camelus ferus | reverse complement strand
CAAGTGAACGGTTTGCAGGGAAAATTTTACTCTGGTTTCTCAGTCTTTTTCCTAGTGCCGGTTTGATTATCCTGCAGTTTAACTGTAAAACCGAGTTGCAGCTAGTACCTCCCCATATATGTGTATGGAGTGGAGTATGCAATGAAAAGAATCTTTGTGTTCCCAACAAGCTAGGTGAAGAACGGCTTTCACACACACTTATCTCTCAAAACTGAGTATGTGGAGAGACTTTCGTTCATCTAGCACAAAGAGAACTGTTTGCAGGAGAAACTGTTTCTCTGGTTTCTCAGTCTGTTTCCTAGTTCCGGTTTGAAGTTCCTGCAGTTTTCTCTGTAAAACCGAGTTGGAGCTTGTACCTCCCCATATATATGTATGGAGTGGAGTTTGCAAGTGAAAAGAAACTTTGTGTTCCAAACAAGCTAGGTGAAGGACGGCTTTCACACACACTTATCTCTCAGAGCTGAGCATGTGAAGAGACTTTCGTTCATCCAGAGCAAAGGGAACGGTTTGCCGGAGAAACATTTACCCTGGTTTCTCAGTCTGTTTCCAAGTGCCGGTTTGAAGTTCCTGCACTTTTCACTGTAAAACCGATTTGGAAATATTATCTCCCCATTTATATGTAAGGAGTGGAGTTTGCAACTGAAAAGAAACTTTGTGCTCCCAACAAGCTAGGTGAAGGACGGCTTTCACACAGAATTTTCCCTCAGAACTGAGCATGTGGAGGGACGTTCGTTCATCTAGCACAAACGGAATGGGTTGCAGTAGAAACTTTTACTCTGGTTTCTCAGTCTGTTTCCTAGTGAAGGTTTGAAGTTCCTGCACTTTTAACTGTAAAACCGAGTAGAAGCTAGTACCCCCCCATAAATATGTATGGAGTGGAGTTTGCAACTGAAAAGAATCTTTGTGTTCCCAACAAGCTAAGTGAAGGAAGTCTTTCACACACACTTATCTCTCAGAACTGAGCATGTGGAGAGACGTTCGTTCATCTAGCAAAAAGGGAACGGGTTGCAGGAGAATCTTTTACTCTGGTTTCTCAGTCTGTTTCCTAGTGCCGGTTTGAAGTTCGTGCAGTTTTCATTGTAAAACTGTGTGGGAGCTAGTACCTCCCCATTATATGTATGGATTGGAGTTTGCAACTTAAAAGAAAC
>NW_022589612.1:0-1160 GCF_009834535.1 Camelus ferus | reverse complement strand
CTAGCTTGTTGGGAAACACAAAGTGTTTTTCAGTTGCAACTCCACTCCATACATATAAATGGGGAGGTACTAGCTCCAACTCGGTTTTACAGTGAAAACTGCAGGAACTTCAAACCGGCACTAGGAAACAGACTGAGAAAAAAGAGTAAAAGTTTCTCCTGCAACCCGTTCATTTGTGCTAGATGAACGAACGTCTCTCCACATGCTCATTTCTGAGAGAAAGTGTGTTTGAGAGCCGTCCTTCAATTAGCTTGTTGGGAACACCAAAGTTTCTTTCATTTGCAAAATCCACTCCATACATATATAAGTGAGGTAATAGCTCCAACTCGGTTTTACAGTGAAAAACTGCAGGAACTTCAAACGGCACTAGGAACAGACTGAGAAACCAGAGTAAAAGTTCTCTGCAACCCGTTCCATTTGTGCTAGATGAACGAACGTCTCTCCACATCCTCAGTTTGAGAGATATGGTGTGTGAAGCCGTCCTTCACCTAGCTTGTTGGAACACAAAGTTTCTTTCAGTTGCAAACTCCACTCCAAACATATATATGGGGAGGTACAAGCTCCAACTCGGTTTTACAGTGAAAACTGCAGGAATTTCAAACCGGCACTAGGAAACAGACTGAGAAACCAGAGTAAAAGTTTCTCCTGCCAGTTCCCTTTGTGCTAGATGAACGAACGTCTCCACATGCTCAGTTCTGAGAGATAAGTGAGTGTGAAAGCTGTCCTCACCTAGCTTTGGGAACACAAAGTTTCTTTTCAGTTGCAAACTCCACTCCATACATATAAATGGGGAGGTACTAGCTCCAACTCGGTTTTACAGTGAAAAAGTAGGAACTTCAAACCGGCACGGAAACAGACTGAGAAACCAGAGTAAAAGTTTCTCCTGCAACCCGTTCCCTTTGTGCTAGATGAACAAATGTCTCTCCACATGCTCAGTTCTGAGAAATAAGTGTGTGTGAAATCCGTCCTTCACCTAGCTTGTTGGGAACACAAAGTTTCATTTCAGTTGCAAACTCCACTCCATACATATATATGGGGAGGTACTAGCTCCAACTCTGTTTTACCGTAAAAACTGCAGGAACTTCAAACCGGCACTAGGAAACAGGACAGATCAACCACAGTAAAAGTTTCTCCTGCAAACCGTTCCCTTTGTGCTAGAT
>NW_022589611.1:0-1161 GCF_009834535.1 Camelus ferus | reverse complement strand
ATACTGGACCGCAAACACCTCTCTTCCAAGGGTCATTTAAATAACCAGAAATGTTTTAAAGGAAAGAAGCCACAATCATATTTCTATTTATTGACATTACTATATGCTAGGAATTCAGAGGTAACTATGTGAAGGAAACTTAGCATAGAAGCTGTGGATGTGCCTGCACGCGGGACATTTCACAGAAGTGGCCGGACTTAGTCTGCAAACAGAAATTCCTGCCAAGGGACTCTGCCCGTTCCCAGGGGAAACATTGCTTGCAGACAAGAATGTTTATTAGTTCCTCAAAAGGAACAGGCCTGGGAACAGGAGAGTCTGCAGTGTAATTAAGATAAGGAAGCCTTAGATGTAGTGCACATGCGTCAACCTAAAAAATGTTTACTCTCTGTGCTTGGCAAGAGTTACTCCTTTGTGTAGATGGTATAAAAAATAAAGGAACCCGAATCTCGGGAGACATTTTGCACCACAGCAGCTCTGTGATTCATTTCGTCGGCAACAACTATGGAGTTGTCTCCTATTTTATGGACCTTACTTTCTCTTTGGGGAGACAAACTGACATAGTCGGGGAGCTTGGTAGAGGGAGGTGTTAGTCTGTTGCAATTAGCCAGGAGAGGAGATTAAGAAAGCAGTGAAGGGTGGGTGAACTTTTTAGCTGAGGACAGACAGCCTTGTTCAGTTGGCTTTTAATTGCAGGCTCAATGAGTAGTCACTGGAGGGAATAGATCTTACGGAGGATGGACTTAGCTCAGGCCTCTTTAGAATGGACAAGTGAACCTGGAGAAAGACAGTCAAATCTGTGCAGACATTGAAGTTCACTTGAACGTGCTGTATCCCTGAGCCAAAGATCGGACAACTAGAAAGCACTTCTTGAAGACAGAGGAGTGGTTTTTAAGGTTCTCCAAGAATGAATCCCAGGGAACCGGGATGGCCAGTTGTCAAACTGTGACTTTGCAATTTGGACGGTATATCCACCAAGGTTATTGGCATTTTATGGGTTTCCATTTCTCGTTAATACATGTCAGGTGATGAGGACGTGGACACACGTGTTTGACACCTTGTCGAGGTGACTTTGGGTTCCTGCCTAGAAGCATGGGCACAGCTGCCGTCTGGCATCAATACATCTTGCCAGCCCATCCCACTCCCCGGCTCCGTGATCACTGC
>NW_022589610.1:0-1161 GCF_009834535.1 Camelus ferus | reverse complement strand
CACGCAGCTGCCTGGTGTCACAGGTGTCCCTGGCAGGGGGAATATCGCTAATTACCTCCCCTGTCCATAATGAGGCACTAGATGCTACCTGCTTTCCAGCCCAACCCCCGCCTTTCCCGGAAGCCCGCACAGGGCGGACTGGGGGAAGACACTCGAAGGGCTCCTAGGAGAACCAGGGTTCTGCAGACAGAAGACGGAACCTCCCCACACTCAGAATTCCGGAACACGGGTGACTGTGTGGGTGAGGTTCGGGCCGCCCTCCACCAGCTGCCTGGTGTCACAGGTTTCCCTGGCAGGGGGAAGACCGCTAATTTCCTCCCCTGTCCATGGGGAGGCACTAGATGCTACCTGCGTTTCCAGCCCAACCCCCTCCTTTCCCCGGCACCCCGCACTGGGAGGGACTCGGGGAAGACTCTCGAAGGGCTCCTAGGAGATCCCGGGTGCTGCAGACAGAAGACGGAACCTCCCCACACTCAGAATTCCGGAACACGGGGTGACTGTGTGGATGAGGTTTAGGGCCGCCCTCCACGCAGCTTCCTGGTTCACAGATGTTCCCTCGCAGGGGGAAGTCCGCTAATTACCTCCCCTGTCCATTGAGGCACTAGATGCTACTGCTTTTCCAGCCCAACCCCCGCCATTCCCCGGCAGCCCGCACAGGGAGGGACTGGGGGAAGACACTCGAAGGGCTCCAAGGAGAACCCGGGAGCTGCAGACAAAAGACGGAACGTCCCCACACTCAGAATTCCGGAACAAGGATGACTGTGTGGGGGAGGATCGGGGCCGCCCTCCACGCAGCTGCCTGGTGTCACAGGTTTTCCCTGGCAGGGGGAAGTCCGCTAATTACATTCCTTGTCCATGGGGAGGCACTAGATGCTACCTGCTTTTCCAGCACAACCCCCGCCTTTCCCCGGCAGACCGCACTGGGAGGGACTGGGGGAAGACACTCGAAGGGCTCCTAGGAGAACCCGGGTGCTGCAGACATAAGACGGAACGTCCCCACACTCAGAATTCCGGAACACCCCTGACTGTGTGGGGGAGGTTCGGGGCCCCTCCATGCAGCTACCTGGTGTCACAGTGTTCCCTCGCGGGGGAAGCCCGCTAATTACCTGCCCTGTCCATGGGGCGGCACTAGATGCTACCTGCGTTTCCAGCCCAACCCCC
>NW_022589609.1:0-1165 GCF_009834535.1 Camelus ferus | reverse complement strand
ACAGTGAAAACTGCAGGAACTTCAAACCGGCACTAGGAAACAGGCTGAGAAACCTGAGTAAATGTTTCACCTGCAACCCGTTCCCTCTGTGCTAGATGAACGAACGTCTCTCCACATGCTCAGTTCTGAGAGATAAGTGTGTGAAAGCCGTCCTTCACCTAGCTTGTTGGGAACACAAAGATTCTCTTCAGTTGCAAACTTCACTCCATACATATAAAAGGGGAGGTACTAGCTCCAACTCGTTTTTACAGTGAAAACTGCAGGAACTTCAAACAGGCCCTAGGAAACAGACTGAGAATCCAGAGTAAACGCTTCTCCTGCAACCCGTTCCCTTTTTGCTAGATGAGCGAACGTCTCTCCATATGCTCAGTTCTGAGAGATAAGTGTGTGTGAAAGCCGTTCTTCACCTAGTTTGTTGGGGACACAAAGGTTCTCTTCAGTTGCAAACTCCACTCCATACATATATATGGGGATGTACGACCCCAACTCTGTTTTACAGTGAAAACTGCAGGAAATTCAAACCGGCACTACGAAACAGATGAGAACAGAGTAAAATTTCTCCTGCAAAACCGTTCCCTTTGGTACTAGATGAACGAACGTCTCTCCACATGCTCAGTTCTGAGAGATAAGTGGTGTGAAAGCCGTCCTTCACCTAGCTTGTTGGGAACACAATTCTTTTCTGTTGCTAACTACACTCCATACATAATAGGGGAGGTTCAAGATCCAACTCGGTTTTACAGTGAAACTGCAGGAACTTCAAACCGGCACTAGGAAACAGACTGAGAAACCAGAGTAAAAGTTTCGCCTGCAACCCGTTCCCTTTGTGCTAAATGAACGAACTTCTCTGCACATGCTCAGTTCTGATAGATAAGTGTGTGTGAAAGCCGTTCTTCACTTGGCTTTTTGGGAAAACAAATTTTCTCTTCAGTTGCAAACTCCACTCCATACATATATATGGGGAGGTACAAGCTCCAACTCTGTTTTACAGTGAAAACTGCAGGAACTTCAAACCGGCATAGGAAACAGACTGAGAAACCAGAGTAAAAGTTTCTCCTGCAACCGTTCCTTTGTGCTAGATGAACGAGCGTTCTCCACATGCTCATTTCTGAGAGATAATATGTGTGAAAGCCGTCCTTCACCTAGCTTATAGGGAACACAAAGATTC
>NW_022589608.1:0-1189 GCF_009834535.1 Camelus ferus | reverse complement strand
CCACACTCAGAATTCCGGAACACGCTGACTGTGTGGGGAGGTTCGGGGCCGCCCTCCCACGCAGCTGCCTGTCTCACAGGTGTTCCCTGGCAGGGAAGTCCGCTATTACCTCCCCTGTCCATGGGGAGGCACAGATGCTACCTGCTTTTCCAGCCCAACCCCCGCCTTTCCCCGCTGCCCGCACTGGGAGGGACTCGGGAAGATTCTCGAAGGGCTCCTATAGATCCCGGTGCTGCAGACAAAAGACGGAACCTCCCAACACTCAGAATCCCGGAACACGGCTGACTGTGGTGTGGGAAGTTCGGGGCCGCCCTCCACGCAGCTGCCTGGTGTCACATGTTGTCACTGGCAGGGGAATTCCGCTAATTTCCTCCCTTGTCCATGGGGAGGCACTAGATGCTACCTGCGTTTCCAGCCCTAACCCAGCCTTTCCCCGCTGCCCGCACTGGGAGGGACTCGGGGAAGACACTCGAAGGCTCCTAGGAGATCACGGGTGCTGCAGACAAAAGACGGAACCTCCCACTCAGAATCCCGGAACGGCTGACTGTGTGGGAGAGGTTCGGGCCGCCCTCCACGCAGCTGCCTGGTGTCACAGGTGTTCCCTGGCAGGGGGAAGTCCGCTAATTACCTCCCTTGTCCATGGGGGCACTAGATGCTACCTGCTTTTCCAGCCCAACCCCCGCCTTTCCCCAGCAGCCCGCACTGTGAGGGACTGGGGGAAGACACTCGAAGGGCTCCTAGGAGAACCCGGATGCTGCAGACATAAGACGGAACCTCCCCACACTCAGAATTCCGGAACACGGGTGACTGTGTGGGTGAGGATTAGGGCCGCCCTCCACGCAGCTTCCTGGTGTCACAGATGTTCCCTCGCAGGGGGAAGTCCGCTAATTACCTCCCCTGTCCATGGAAAGGCACTAGAGACTACCTGCGTTTCCAGCCCAACCCCCCCATTCCCAGGCAGCCCGCACTGGGAGGGACTCGGGGAAGACACTCGAAGGGCTCCTAGGAGTTCCCGGGTGCTGGCAGACAGAAGACGGAACCTCCCCACATCAGAATACCGGAACACGGCTGACTGTGTGGGGGAGGTTCGGGCCGCCCTCCACGCAGCTGCTTGGTGTCACAGGTGTTCCCTGGCAGGGAATTCCGCTATTACCTCCCCTGTCCATGGGGAGGCACAGATGCTACCTGC
>NW_022589607.1:0-1195 GCF_009834535.1 Camelus ferus | reverse complement strand
TTTCACTGTAAAAAACCGAGTTGGAGCTAGTACCTCCCATTATATATGTATGGAGTGGATTTTGCAAGTGAAAGAAAACTTTGTGTTCCAACAGCTAGGTGAAGGACGGCTTTCAACACACTTATCTCTCAGAACTGAGCATTTGGAGAGAGTTCGTTCATCTAGCAAAAAGGGAACGGGTTGTAGGAGAAACTTTTACTCTGGTTTCTCAGTCTGTTTCCTAGTGCCGGATAGAAGTTCCTGCAGTTTTCACTGTAAAACAGAGTTGGAGCTAGTACCTCCCCATATATATGTATGGAGTGGAGTTTGCAAGTGAAAAGAAACTTTGTGTCCCAACAAGTATTGAAGAACGGCTTTCACAACACACTTATCTCTCAGAAAGAGCATGTGGAGAGACGTTCGTCATCTAGCACAAAGGGAACGGGTTGCAGGAGAAACTTTTACTCTGGTTCTCAGTCTGTTTCCTAGTGCCGGTTTGAAGTTCCTGCAGTTTTCACTGTAAAACCGAGTTGGAGCTAGTACTCCCCATATATATGTTGGAGTGGAGTTTGAAGTGAAAAGAAATCTTTGTGTTCCCAACAAGCTAGGTGAAGGACGGCTTTCACACACATATCTCCAGAACTGAGCATGTGGAGAGACGTTCGTTCATCTAGCACAAAGGGAAACGGGTTCCAGGAGATACTTTTACTCTGGTTTCTCAGTCTGTTTCCTAGTGCCGGTTTGAAGTTCCTGCAGTTTTCACTGTAAAACGAGTTGGAGCTAGTACCTCCCCATATATAGTATGGAATGGAGTTTGCAAGTGAAAAGAAACTTTGTGTTCCCAACAAGCTGGTGAAGGACGGCATTTCACACACACATATCTCTCAGAACTGAGCATGTGGAGAGACGTTCGTTCATCTAGCACAAAGGGAACGGTTTGCAGAGAAACTTTTACTCTGGTTTCTCAGTCTGTTTACTAGCGCCGGTTAGAAGTTCCTGCAGTTTTCACAGTAAAACCGAGTTGGAGCTAGTACCTCCCTTATATATGTATGGAGTGGAGTTTGCAAGTGAAAAGAAACTTTGTGTTCCCAAAAAGCTGGTGAAGGACGGCTTTCACACACACTTATCTCTCAGAACTGAGCATGTGGAGAGACGTTAGTTCATTTAGCACAAAGGGAACGGGTTGCAGGAGAAACTTTTACTCCGGTTTCTCAGT
>NW_022589606.1:0-1231 GCF_009834535.1 Camelus ferus | reverse complement strand
AAAACTGCAGGAACTTTAAACCGGCACTAGGAGACAGACTGAGAAACCAGAAGTAAAAGTTTCTCCTGCAACCGTCCCTTTGTGGTAGATTGAACGAACGTCTCTCCAACATGCTCAGTTCTGTGAGATAAGTGTGTGTGAATCCCGTCCTTCAATTAGCTTGTTGGGAAATCAAAGTTTCTTTCAGTTGCAAAACTCCACTCCATACATATATATGGTGAGGCAGAGCCAATTCTGTTTTACAGTGAAAACTGCAGGAACTTCAACCGGGCACTAGGAAAACACATGATAATCCACAGTACAATTTCTCCTGCAACACGTTCCCTTTGTGCTAGATGAACTAACGTCTCTCCACATGCTCAGTTCTGGAGATAAAGTGTGTGTGAAAGCCGTCCTCACCTAGCTTGTTGGGAACAAAAGTTTCTTTTCACTTGCAAACTCCACTCCATACATATATATGGGGAAAGTACTAGCTCCTAATAGGTTTAACAGTGAAAACTGCAGGAACTTCACACCGGCACGAGGAAACAGACGAGAAAAACTGAGAAAAAGTGTATCCTGCATCCCGTGCCTTGTGCTAGATGAACGAACGTCTCTCCACATGCTCAGTTTCTGAGGAAAATTGTGTGTGAAAGCCGCACTTCAACTAGCTTGTTGGGAACACAAAGTTTCTTTTCAGTTGCAAATCCACTCCATACATATATAGGGAGGTACTAGCTCCAACCCAGTTTTACAGTGAAAAATGCAGGAACTTCAAACGGGCACTAGGAAACAAACTGAGAAACCAGAGTAAAAGTTTCTCCTGCAACCCGTTCCCTTTGTGCTAGATGAACGAACGTCTCTCCAATGCTCAGTTCTGAGAGATAAGTGTGTGTGTAGCCGTCCTTCACCTAGCTTGTGGGAACACAAAGTTTCTTTTCAGTTGCAAACTCCCCTCAAGACATATAATGGGCAGATACGAGCTCCAATTCCGTTTTACAGTGAAAACAGCAGGAACTTCAAACCGGCACTAGGAACAGACTGAGAAAACCAGAGAAATAGTTTCTCCTGCAACCCGTTCCTTTGTGTTAGATGAAAGTATGTCTCCCCACATGCTCAGTTCTGAGATAATTGTGTGTGTAAGCCGTCCTTCACCTAGCTTGTTGGGAACACAAAGTTTCTTTTCAGTTGCAAACTCCACTCCATACACATATATGGGGAGGGTACTAGCTCGAATCCAGTTTTATAGTGA
>NW_022589605.1:0-1241 GCF_009834535.1 Camelus ferus | reverse complement strand
GAATGGAGTTTGCAACTGAAAAGAAACTTTTTGTTCCCAACAAGCTAGGTGAAGGACGGCTTTCACACACACTTATCTCTCAGACTGAGCAAGTGGAGAGACGTTCGTCATCTAGCACAAAGGGAACGGGTGCAGGAGGACACTTTTTCTCGCTTTCTCAGTCTGTTTCCTAGAGCCAATTTGAAGTTAATTCAGTTTTCACTGTAAAACCGAGTTGGAGCTTGTACTCCCCATATATATTTAAGGAATGGAGTTTGCAACTGAAAAGAAACTTTGTGTTCCCAACAGCTAGGGTGAAGGACGGCTTTCACACACATTATCTCTAGAAACTGAGCAAGTTGAGAGACGTTCGTTCATCTAACACAAGGGAACCGGTTGCAGGAAACACAATTTCTCTGCTTTCTCAGTCTGTTTCCTAGTGCCAGTTTGAAGTTCCTGCAGTTTTCACTGTAAAACCGAGTTGGAGCTTGTACCTCCCCATATATATGTATGGAATGGAGTTTGCAACTGAAAGAAACTTTGTGTTCCAACAAGCTAGGTGAAGGACGGCTTTCACACACACTTATCTTCAGAAACTGAGCAAGTGGAGAAACGTTCGTTCATCTAGGACCAAGGGAACGGTTTGCAGGAGAACACTTTTGTCTGCTTCCTCAGTTGTTTCCTAGTGCTGGTTTGAAGTTCCTGCAGTTTTCACTGTAAAACCGAGTTGGAGCTAGTACCTCCCCATATATATGTATGGAATGGAGTTTGCAACTGAAAAGAAACTTTGTGTTCCCAACAAGCTAGGTGAAGGACGGCTTCACACACACTTATCTCTCAGAGCTGAGCAAGTGAGAGACGTTCGTTCATCTAGCAACAAGGGAACGGGTTGCAGGAGACACTTTTACTCTGCTTCTCAGTCTGTTTCCTAGTGCCGGTTTGAAGTTCCTGCAGTTTTCACTGTAAAAACCGACTTGAGCTAGTACCTCCCCATATATATGTATGGAATGGAGTTTGCAACTGAAAACAAACTTTGTGTTCCCAACAACATAGGTGAAGGACGGCTTTCACACACACTTATCTCTCAGAACTGAGCAAGTGGAGAGACGTTCGTTCATCTAGCACCAAGGGAACGGGTTGCAGGAGACACTTTTCTCTGCTTTTTCAGTCTGTTTCCTAGTGCCGGTTTAAAGTTCCTGCAGTTTTTACTGTAAAACAGATTTGGAGCAAGTACCTCCCCATATATGCATGGAGTGGATTAG
>NW_022589604.1:0-1267 GCF_009834535.1 Camelus ferus | reverse complement strand
AAAACAGTAAAGATTCCCCTGCAACCCGTTCCCTTTTTCCTAGATGAACGAACGTCTCCACATGCTAAGTTGTGAGAGATAAGTGTGTGTGAAAGCCGTCCTTCACCTAGCTTGTTGGGAAAACAAAGTTTCTCTTCAGTTGCAAACTCCACTCCATTCATACATATGGGGAGGTACTAGCTCCAACTCGGTTTTACAGTGAAAACTGCAGGAACTTCAATCCGGCACTAGGAAACAGACTGAGAAACCAGAGTAAAAGTTTCTCCTGCAACCCGTTCCCTTTGTGCTAGATGAACGAACGTCTCTCCACATGCTCAGTTCTGAGAGATATGTGTGAGTGAAAGCCGTCCTTCACCTAGCTTGTTGGGAACACAAACTTTCTCTTCAGTTGCAAACTCCACTCCATACATATATATGGGGAGGTACTAGCTCCAACACGGTTTTACAGTGAAAACTGCAGGAACTTCATACCGGCACTAGGAAATAGACTGAGAAACCTCAGTAAAAGTTTCTCCTGCAACCCTTTCCCTTTGTGCTAGATGAACGAACGTCTCTCCACATGCTCAGTTCTGAGAGATAAGTGTGTGTGAAAGCCGTCCTTCACCGAGCAAGTTGGGAACCCAAAGTTTCTTTTCAGTTGCAAACACCACTCCATACATATATATGGGGAGTTACTAGCTGCAACACGGGTTTACAGTGAAAACTGCAGGAACTTCAAACCGGCACTAGGAAACAGACTGAGAAACCAGAGTAAAAGTTTCCCCTGCAACCCGTTCCCTTTGTGCTAGATGAATGAACGTCTCTCCACATGCTCAGTTCTGAGAGATAAGTGTGTGTGAAAGCCGTCCTTCACCTAGCTTGTTGGGAACACAAGGTTTCTTATCAGTTGCAAACATCTCTCCATACATATATATGGGGAGGTACTAGCTCCAACTCGGTTTTACAGTGAAAACGGCAGGAACTTCAAACCGGCACTTGGAAACAGACTGAGAAACCACAGTAAAAGATTTTCCTGCAACCCGTTCCCTTTGTGCTAGATGAACGAACGTCTCTCCACATGCTCAGTTTTGAGAGTTAAGTGTCTGTGAAAGCCGTCCTTACCTAGCTTGTTGGGAACACAAAGTTTCTTTTCAGTTGCAAACTCCATTCCATACATATATATGGGGAAGTACTAGCTCCAACTCGGTTTTACAGTTAAAACTGAAGGAACTTCAAAACGGCACTAGGAAACAAACTGAGAAACAAGAGAAAATATTCTCCTGCAACC
>NW_022589603.1:0-1269 GCF_009834535.1 Camelus ferus | reverse complement strand
CGTCTCTCCACATGCTCAGTTCTGAGAGATAAGTGTGTGTGAAAGCCGTCCTTCAACTAGCTATTTGGGAACACAAAGTTCTTTTCAGTTGCAAACTCCATTCCATACATTATATGGAGAGGTACAAGCTCAATTCGATTTTACAGTGAAAACTGCAGGAACTTCAAACCGGCACTAGGAAACAGACAGAGAAACCAGAGTAAAAGTTGCTCCTGCAACCCGTTCCCTTTTGCTAGATGAACGACCGTCTCTCCACAAGCTCAGTTCTGAGAGATAATTGTGTTTGAAAGCCGTCCTTCACCTAGCTAGATGGGAACACAAAGTTTTTTTTAGTTGCAACTCCACTCCAAATATATATATGGGGAAGTACTAGTTCTAACTCTGTTTTACAGTGAAAACTGCAGGAACGTCAAACCGGCACTAGGAAACAGACAGAGAAACCAGAGAAATAGTTTCTCCTGCAAACCGTTCCCTTTGTGCTAGATGAACAAACGTCTCTCCACATCCTAAGTTCTGAGATATAAGTGTGTGTGAAAGCCGTCCTTCAACTAGCTAGTTGGGAACACAAAGATTCTTTTCAGTTGCAAACTCCACTCCATACTTATACATGGAGAGGTACAAGCTCCAACTCGGTTTTACAGAGAAAACTGCAGGAAATTCAAACCAGCACTAGGAAAAAGGCAGAGAAACCAGAGTAAAAGTTTCTCCTGCAACCTGTTCCCTTTTGCTAGAAGACGAACGTCTATCCACATGCTCATTTCTGAGAGATAAGTGTGTGTGAAAGCCGTCCTTCAACTAGCTAGTTGGGAACACAAAGTTTCTTTTCAGTTGCAAACTCCACTCCATACATATATAAGGAGTGGTACGAGCTCCAACTCGGTTTTACAGTGAAAAATGCAGGAACTTCAAAACGGCACTAGGAAACAGACAGAGAAACCAGAGTAAAAGTTGCTCCTGCAACCCTTTCCCTTTGTGCGAGATGAACGAACGTCTCTCCACATGCTCAGTTCTGCGAGATAATTGGGTTTGAAAGCCGTCCTTCACCTAGCTATTTGGAACACAAATTTTCTTTTCAGTTGCAAACTCTACTCCATAAATATATATGGGGAATTACTAGTTCCAACACTTTTTACAGTGAAATTGCAATAACTTCAAACCGGCACTAGGAAACAGACTGAGAATCCAGAGAATAAGCTTCTCCTGCAAACCGATCCCTTTGTGCTAGATGAACGAACGTCTCTCCAAATGCTCATTTCTGAGATATAAGTG
>NW_022589602.1:0-1288 GCF_009834535.1 Camelus ferus | reverse complement strand
TGAAGTTCCTGCAGTTTTCCACTGTAAAACCGGAGTTGGAGCTAGTACCTTCCCATATATATGTATGGAGTGGGTTGGAAACTGAAAAGAAACTTGTGATCCCAACAAGCTAGTTGAAGGACTCCTTTCACCACACTTATCTCTCAAAACGAGCATGTGGAGAGACGTTCGTTATATAGCACCAAGGGAACGGGTTGCAGAAGAAACTGTTACTGGGTTATCAGTGTTTCCTAGTGCGTTTGAAGTTCCTGCAGTTTCACTGCAAAAGGAGTTGGAGCTAGTACCTTTCCATATATATGTATGGAGTGGAATTGGAAACTAAAAGAAACTTTGTGTTCCCAAAAGCTAGTTGAAGGACTTCTTCACACACACTTATCTCTCAAAATTGAGCATGTGGAGAGAAGTTCGTTCATCTAGCACAAAGGGAAAGGGTTGCTGGAGGAAAAGTTACTTGGTTTCTCAGTCTGTTATACTAGGCAGTTTGAAGTCCTGCAGTTTCACTGTTAAAACGGAGTTGGGCTAGTACTTCCCATATATATGTATGGAGTGGAGTTGGAAACTGAAAAGAAACTTGTGTTCCCAACAAGCTAGTGAAGTAAGGCTTTCACACACACTATCTCTCCAAAACTGAGCATGTGGAGAGAGTTTAGTTCACCTAGTACAAGGGGAAACGGGTGCAGGAGGAACTTTACTATGGTTCTCAGTCTGTTTCCTAGTGCCGGTTTGAAGTTCCTGCAGTTTTCACTGTAAAACCGAGTTGGAGCTACATCCCATATATATGTATGGAGTGGAGTTGGAAACTGAAAAGAAAAACTTGTGTTCCCAACAAGCTAGTTGAGGACGGCTTTGACACACACTTATCTCTCAAAACAGAGCATGTGGGAGACGTCGTCATTTAGCACAAAGGGAAACGGGTTGCAGGAGAAAGTTTTTCTATGGTTTCTCAGTCTGTTTCCTAGTGCCGGTTTGAAGTCTGCAGTTTCACTTGTAAAAACCGAGTTGGAGCTAGTACCTTCCCAATTATATGTGGAGTGGAGTTGGAAACTGAAAAGAAACTTGTGTTCCCAACAAGCTAGTTGAAACGGCTTTCACACACACTTATCTCTCAAACTAGCATGTGGAGAGACGTTCGTTCAGGCACAAGGGAAGGGTTGCAGGAGAAACTTTTACTTGGTTTCTCAGTCTGTTTCCTAGTGCGGTTTGAAGTTCCTGCAGTTTTCACTGTAAAAACCGAGTTGGAGCTAGTACCTTCCCATATATATGTATGGAGTGGAGTTGGAAACTGAAA
>NW_022589601.1:0-1305 GCF_009834535.1 Camelus ferus | reverse complement strand
TCAGGAATCCGAACTGGTGACGTGTGGGTGAGTTTTAGGCCCCGCCCTCCACGCAGCTTCCTGATGTCACAGGTGTTCCCTGGCAGGGGGAAGTCCGCTAATACCTCCCTGGTCCATGGGGGAAGCACTAGATGCTACCTGCTTTTCCAGCACAACCCCCGCCTTTCCCCGGCAGCCCGCACAGGGAGGGGACTGGGGGAAGACACTCGAAGGGCTCCAGGAATCCCGGGTGCTGCAGACAAAAGACGGAACTCCTCCCCACATCAGAATCCCGGAAACACGGACGTGGGGGGAGGGTTCGGGGCGCCCTCCAGCAGCTGCCTGGGTCACAGGTGATCCCTGGCAGGGGGAAGCCCGCTATCTACCTCCCTTGTCCATGGGGAGGCACTAGATGCTACTGCTTTTCCAGCCCACCCCCGCATTTCCGCGGCGGCAGCCCCACAGGGAGGGACTGGGGGAAGACATCGAAGGCTCCTAGGAGATCCCGGGTGCTGCAGACAAAAAGAGGAACCTCCCCACACTCAGATTCCGGAAACGGACGATGTGTGGGGGAGTCGTGGCCGCCCTCCACGAAGCTGCCTTTGTCACAGGTGTTCCCTGGCAGGTGGAAGTCCGCTAAATTACATCCCGTCCATGGGGAGGCACTAGATGCTACCTGCGCGTTTCCAGCACAACCCCAATTTCCCCGGCAGCCCGCACAGGGAGGGACTCTGGGAAGACACTCTAAAGGGCTCCTAGGATATCCCGGGTGCGTGCAGACAGAAGGACGGAACCTCCCCACACTCAGAATCGGAACACGGCTGACGGTGTTGGAGAGGTTCGGGCCGCCCTCACACAGCTGCCTGGTGTCACAGGTGTTCCCTGGCAGGGGGAAGTCCGCTAATTACCTCCCTTGTCCATGGGGAGGCACAAGATGCTACCTGCTTTTCCAGCCAACCTCCGCAATTCCCCGGCAGCCCGCACAGGGAGGGACGGGGGAAGACACTCGAAGGGCTCCTAGGTGAACCGGGTGCTGCAGACTAAGACGGAACCTCCCCACACTCAGAATTCCGGAGAAACGGACGACTGTGTGGGGGAGGTTCGGGGCGCCCTCCACGCAGCTGCCTTGTGTCACGGTGTTCCCTGGCAGGTGGAAGCCCGCTAATTACATCCCCTGTCCATGGGGAGGCACTAGATGCTACCTGCGTTTCCAGCACAAACCCCATTCTTTCCCCGGCAGCCCGCACAGGGAGGGACTCTGGGAAGACACTCGAAGGGCTCCTAGGTGAACCCGGATGCTGCAGACATAAGACGGAACCTCCCCAC
>NW_022589600.1:0-1318 GCF_009834535.1 Camelus ferus | reverse complement strand
TCTTTTCATTGCAAACTCCATTCCATACATATATATGGGGATGTACTAGCTCCAACTCGGTTTTACAGTAAAAACTGCTGGAATTTTAAACCGGCACTAGGAAACATACTGAGAAACCAGAGTAAATGTTTCTCCTGCAACCCGTTCCCTTTGTGCTAGATGAACGAACATCTCTCCACATGCTCACTTCTGAGAGATAAGTGTGTGTGAAGCCGTCCTTCACCTAGCTTGTTGGGAACACAAAGTTTCTTTTCACATGCAAACTACACTCCATACATATATAACGGGAGGTACAAACTCCAACTCGGTTTTACAGTGAAAACTGCAGGAACTTCAAACCGGCAGTAGGAAACAGACTGAGAAACCACAGAAAAAGTTTCTCCTGCAACCCGTTCCCTTTGTGCTAGATGAACGAACATCTCTCCACATGCTCACTTCTGAGAGATAAGTGTGTGTGAAGCCGTACTTCATGTAGCTTGTTGGGAACACAAAGTTTCTTTTCAGTTGCATACTCCACTGCATACATATATAAAGGGTGGTACGCGCTCCAACTCGGTTTTACAGTGAAAACTGCAGGAAATTCAAACCGGCACTAGGAAACAGACTGAGAAACCAGAGTAAAAGTTTCTCCTGCAAAAAGTTCAATTTGTGCTAGATGAACGAACGTCTCCCACATGCTCAGTACTGAGAGATAAGTGTGTCTGAAAGCCGTCCTTCACCTAGCTTGTTGGGAACACAAAGTTTCTTTTCACTTGCAAATTCCACTCCATACATATATATGGGGAGGTACTAGTTCCAACAAGGTTTTACAGTGAAAACTGCAGGAACTTCCAACCGGCACTAGGAAACAGACTGAGAAACCAGAGTAAATGTTTCTCCTGCAACCCGTTCGGTTTGTGCTAGATGAACGAACGTCTCTCCACATGCTCAGTTCTGAGAGATTAGTGTGTGTGAGAGCCGTCCTTCACCTGGCTTGTTGGGAACACAAAGTTTCTTTTCAGTTGCAAAATCCACTCCATACATATATATGGGGAGGTCCTAGCTCCAACTCGATTTTACAGTGAAAACTGCAGGAACTTCAAACCGGCAGTAGGAAACAGACTGAGAAACCAGAGTAAAATTTTCTCCTGCAACCCGTTCGCTTTGTGCTAGATGAACGAACATCTCTCCACATGCTCACTTCTGAGAGATAGTGTGTGTGAAGCCGTCCTTCATGTAGCTTGTTGGGAACACCAAGTTTCTTTTCAGTTGCATACCCCCTCCATACATATATATGGGGAGGTACTAGCTCCTACCCGTTTTACAGTGAAAACTGCAG
>NW_022589599.1:0-1345 GCF_009834535.1 Camelus ferus | reverse complement strand
TCGGTTTTTACAGTGAAAACTGCAGGAACTTCTAAACGGCACTAGGAAACAGACTGGATAAACCATAGGCACAAGTTTCTCCTGCAAACCCGTTCCCTTGTGCTAGATGAACGAATGTCTCTCCACAAGCTCAGTTTTGAGAGATGTGTGTGTGAAACCCTTCCTTCACCTATCTTGTTGGGACAAAAGTTTCTTTTTCAGTTTCAAACCCCACTCCATAAATTATATCGGGAGGTACAAGCTCCAACAACGTTTTACAGTGTAACTGCAGGAACTTCAAACTGGCACTAGGAAAAATTCTGAGAAAGCGAGTAAAAGTTTCTCTCGCAACCCGTTCTATTTTGTGCCAGATGAACGAACGTTCTCTCCACATGCTCAGTTCTGAGAATAATTGTGTTGAATCCGTCTTCACCTAGCTTGTTGGGAACACAAAGTTTCTTTTCAGTTGCAAACTTCACTCCATACTATATATGATGGGTAGTAGCTCCACTCGGTTTTACGTGAAAACTGCAGGAACTTCAAACCGGCACTAGGAAAACTGAGAAACCAGAGTAATGTTTCTTCTCCTGCTACCCGTTCTATTTGTGCCAGATGAACGAACGTCTCTCCACATGCGCATTTTGAGAGAAAAGTGTGTGTGGAAGCCGTTCTTTCACCTATCTTGTTGGGAACCAAAGTTTGTTTTCAGTTGCAAACTCCACTCCATACATATAATGGGGAGGGTACTAGCTCCAAATCCGTTTACAGTGAAAATGCATGAATTTCCAACCGGCACTAGGAAAGACTGAGAAACCATAGTAAAGTTTCTCCTGCAAAACCGTTCCCTTGGTGCTAGATGAACGAAGTCTCTCCACATGCTCAGTTTCTGAAGATAATGTGTGTGAACTCCGTCCTTCACTAGCTTGTTGGACACAAAGATTCTTTTCATTCATTTGCAAACTCCACTCCATAAAATATATTGGGGAGTACTAAGCTCCAACTCTCGTTTTACAGTGAAAACTGCAGGTACTTTCAAACCGGCACTAGGAAACAGACTGAGAAACCAAGTAAAGTTTTCTCATGCAACCCGTTCCCTTGGTGCTAGATGAAACGAACGTCTCTCTACATGCCTTTCTGAGATATAATGTGTGTAAAGCCGTCCTAATATAACTAGTTGGGAACACAAAGTTTCTTTTCATTGCAAACTCCACTCCATACATATATATGGGGAGGTAACTAGCCCCAACTCGGTTTAACCGTGAAAACTGCAGGAACATCAAACAGCACTAGGAAACATACTGAGAAACCAGAGTAAAGTTTCTCCTGCAACCCGTTCCCTTTGTGCTAGATGAACGAACTCTCTCCA
>NW_022589598.1:0-1349 GCF_009834535.1 Camelus ferus | reverse complement strand
TTAGTGAGATGAACGACCCAAGAGCAGCCACGACGGGAAAGCTCTCAGCTCTGCATTGCGAGGCGTGTTCCATTCCTTCTCAGTGCTGATCACAGTTTGCTGTCATCTGTTTTTATGTTTATCCCTTTTGTAACTTCCTCTCCTCCGGAGTTTTGCTCAAGCAGCACAGGGCCAGGTGTGTCTTGCGGCCTGCCCAATATTCTGGGCTGGGAAACAGCCGACCCCACATCTGGCTCTGATGCTGAACGGAGAGGGCAGAAGGCCCTGGGGCCCATGCTGAACCGAGGCCCCTGCATCCAAAATTATGGTCTGAATTTGGGCAAATTACACAGTCTTCTTTACCCTGAGATTCCTCATCTGTCCATGAAAATAACTGCCCATGGCACACAGAGTTACCAAGATTAAAGGAAATTACCAAATTCACAACCTATTCAAGGGGCTACCAGTGCATCCTCAACAGACACATGCTGCCTTTACAGCTCTGACACACGCGAAGCGGGGCAGCCGCACACAGTGAACACTGCTAAGTGCCAGTGTGTTAAGTGCTTCATGTGTGCTACAATACTCTTTAGAACTTACAACAATCCCAGGTAGAAACGAATATTATCATGCCCATTTCACAGATTCACCAACAGGTTAGGAGAGGTTACATTCTAATCCAAGGCCCCATGGTGAGGAATTGGTGATTTAAACCTGAATCTGGGCCCAGGCCTGGGTTCCATCTCTCTCCCATTCACCTGACCACTTGCCTATGAAATCCACCTGTTCAATACACAAGTTTGCAGCCGGCCAGCTCTTAAATGCAATGTGTGCCACCATTTGTCAATGTTGGTTAATTACCATAAACTGTTCTCAGAAACCACTACAGAAAAGAAAGGTGGACTTAAGGAATTCTGCATTGTGTTCTCCTGTAATGTGCAGAAACCCTTCCCTACACCACCAAATCCAAATGTATGCTTCCTCCATGTCTATGTTTGCACACGGCTTATTAAAGAATGTACCTGCAGTAATTCCATCTTGGTTGCTTTCCAAGGTTGCAGATTATCCATAATCAGTCCTTGAACGAAAATACTGCAATGTGAATGAAAATACTTCAACCATGTCAGTAAACAAAGAATGCTGAAACCAAGTCATTAGCGGCTGCTGTCACCCCCCAGCAAAGACAGGCCCCTGCAGCAACTCACAATGGTGCCCTCTGAGCAGACTCAGAATAAGAAAGGACAGGATACTGGTCCTAGATAGCTAGGTGCTTGTCTAAAGAATGAATTCAGTGAGTCCAAAATATTTGCTTCCTCCCATACATAGAAAAGCACTAAATTCTTGAACTTGAGATACCTGGCTTTCTTTAG
>NW_022589597.1:0-1369 GCF_009834535.1 Camelus ferus | reverse complement strand
ATTATCTCTCAGAACTGAGCATGGTGAGAGACGTTCGTCATCTAGCACAAAGTGAAAGGGACGGAGAAAAATTTAACTTGGATTCTCAGTCTGTTTCCTAGTGTCTGTTTGAATTTCCTGCAGTTTTCACTGTAAAACCGAGTTGGAGCTCATGCCCCCAATATATATGTAAGGAGTGGAGTTTGTAACTAAAAAGAAACTTTTTGTTCCAACAAGCACGTGAGGACGGCTTTCCAAACACACATATCTCTCAGAAATGAGGCATGTGGAGGCGATCGTTCATCTAGCACAAAAGGAACGGGTTGCATGAGAAACTTTTACTATGGATTCTCAGTCTGTTTCCTAGTGCCGATTTGAAGTTCCTGCAGTTTTCACTGTAAAACCGAGTTGGAGCTCGTACGTCCCCATATATATGTATGGAGTGGAGTTTGCAACTGAAAAGAAAATTTGTGTTCCCAACAAGCTAGGTGAAGGACGGCATTAACAGACAACACTTATCTCTCAGAACTGAGCATGTGGAGAGCCTTTCGTTCATCTAGCAAAAAGGGAACGGGTTGCAGGAGAAACTTTATCTCTGGTTTCTCAGTCTGTTCCTAGTGCCGGTTTGAAGTTCCTGCAGTTTTCACTGTAAAACCTAGTTGGAGCTTGTACTCCCCATATATGATGGAGGTGAAATTTGCAAGTGAAAAGAAAAACTTGTGTTCCAAACAGCTAGGTGAAGGACGGCTTTCACCACACTTTCTCTCAGACTGAGCATGTGGAGACGTTCGCTCATCTAGCATAAAGGGAACGGGTTGCAGGAGAAACTTTACTCTGGTTTCTCAGTCTGTTTCCTAGAGCCTTTTTGAAGTTCCTGCAGTTTTCACTGTAAATCCGAGTTGGAGCTAGTAACTCCCCATATATATGAATGAGCTGGAGTTTGCAAGTGAAAAGAAACTTTGTGTTTCCAACAAGCTAGGTGAAGCACGGCTTTCACACACCTTATCTCTCAGAACTGAGCATGTGGAGAGACTTTCGTTCATCTAGCAAAAATGGAACGGTTTGCAGGAGAAACTTTTACTCTGGTTTCTCAGTTTGATTCCTAGTGCCGGTTGGAAGTTCCTGCAGTTTTCACTATGAAACCTAGTTGGAGATAGTACCTCCCCATATATATTTATGGAGTGGAGTTTGCAACTGAAAAGAAACTTTGTGTTCCCAACAAGCTAGGTGAAGGACGGCTTTAACACACACATATCTCAGAACTGAGCATGTGGAGAGCCTTTCTTTCATCTAGCAAGAAGGGAACGGGTTGCAAGGGAAACTTTTACTCTGGTTTCTCAGTCTGATTCCTAGTGCCGGTTTGAAGTTCCTGCAGTTTTCACTGTAAATC
>NW_022589596.1:0-1373 GCF_009834535.1 Camelus ferus | reverse complement strand
CAAATGGAACAGGTTGCAGGAAAACTTTACTCTGGTTTCTCAGTCTGTTTCCTAGTGCCGGTTGGATGTTCCTGCAGTTTTCACTTTAAAACAGAGTTGGAGCTAGTACCTCCTCATATATATGTATGGAGTGGATTTTGCAACTGAAAAGAAACTTTGTGTTCCCAACAAGCTAGGTGAAGCACGGCATTCACACACACTTATCTCTCAGAACTGATCATGTGGAGAGACGTTCGTTCATCTTGCACAGAGGGAACGGGTTGCAGGAGCAACTTTTACTCTGGCTTCTCAGTCTGTTTCCTAGTGCCGGTTTGAAGTTCCTGCAGTTTTCACTGTAAAACCGATTTGGAGCTAGTACCTCCCCATATATATGTATGGATTGGAGTTTGCAACTGAAAAGAAACTTTGTGTTCCCAACAAGCTAGGTGAAGGACGGCTTTCACACACACTTATCTCTCAGAACTGAGCATGTGTAGAGACTTTGTTCATCTAGCACAAAGGGAACGGGTTGCAGGAGAAACTTTTCTTTGGTTTCTCAGTTTGTTTCCTGCTGCCGGTTGAATTTCCTGCAGATTTCAGTGAAAACCGACTTGGAACTTGTACCTCCCCATATATCTATGGAGTGGAGTTTGCAAGTGAAAAGAAACTTTGTGTTCCCAACAAGTTAGGTGAAGGACGGGTTTCACACACACTTATCTCTCAGAACTGAGCATGTGGAGAGACGTTCGTTCATCAAGCACAAAGGGAACGTGTTGCCTGAGAAACTTTTACTCTGGTTTCTCAGTCTGTTTCCTGTTGCCGGTTTGAAGTTCCTGCAGTTTTCACTGTAAAACCGTGTTGGAGCTAGTACCTCCCATATATATGTATGGAGTGGAGTTCGCAACTGAAAAGAAACTTTGTGTTCCCAACAAGCTAGGTGAAGGACGGCTTTCACACTCACTTATCTCTCAGAACTGAGCATGTGGAGAGACGTTCGTCATCTAGAACAAAGGAAAGGGTTGCAGGTGAAACTTTTACTCTGGTTTCTCAGTCTGTTTCCAAGTGCCGTTTGAAGTTCCTGCAGTTTTCACTTTAAAGAGAGTGGGAGCTAGTACCTCCCCATATATATGTATGGAGTGGATTTTGCAACTGAAAAGAACTTTGTGATCCCAACAAGCTAGGTGAAGGACGGCTTTCACACACATTTATCTTCAGAACTGAGCATGTGGAGAGACGATCGTTCATCTAGCACAGAGGGAACGGTTTGCAGGAGAAACTTTTACTCTGGTTTCTCAGTCTTTTTCCTGTTTCCGGTTTGAAGTTCCTGCAGTTTCACTGTAAAACCGATTTGGAGCTAGTACCTCCCCATATATATATATGGAGTGGAGTTCGCA
>NW_022589595.1:0-1373 GCF_009834535.1 Camelus ferus | reverse complement strand
CCTTGGTGCTAGATGAAAGAACGTCTCTCCACTTGCTCAGTTCTGAGAGAAAATTGTGTTTAAAAGCCGTCCTTCAATTACCTTGTTGGGAACACAAAGTTTCTTTTCAGTTGCAAACTCCATTCCTACATATATAGGGAGGTACTAGCTCCAACTCGGTTTCACAGTGAAAACTGCAGTACTTCAAACGGCACTAGGAAACAGACTGGGAAACCAGAGTAAAAGTTCTGCAACCCGTTCCCTTGGTGCTAGATGAACGAACGTCTCTGTACATGCTCAGTTCTGAGAGATAAGTGTGTGAAAGCCGTCCTTCACCTAGCTAGTTGGGAACCTAAAGTTCTTTTCAGTGCAAACTCCATTCCATATATATATATTGGGAGTTACAAGCTCCAACTCGGTTTTACATGAAAACTGCAGGAACTTCAAACCGGCACTAGGAAACAGACTGAGAAAGCAGAGAAAAATGTGTCTCCTGCAAACCGTTCCCTTGTGCTAGAATACGAACGTCTCTGTACCTGCTCAGTTCTGAGAGATACTTGTGTGTGAAAGCGCTTCACCTAGCTTGTTGGGAACACAAAGTTCTTTCAGTTTCAAACTCCACTCCATACATATATATGGGTAGGTACTAGCTCCAACACTGTTTTACAGTGAAACACAGGAACTTCAAAATGGCACTAGGAAACAGACTGAGGAAAGCAGAGAAAAAGTGTCTCCTGCAACCCGTTCCCTTAGTGCTAGATGAACGAACGTCTCTCCACTTGCTCAGTTAGAGAGATAATTGTGTATAAAAGCGTCCTTCACCTAGCTTGTAGGGAACACATAGTTTCTTTCAGTTGCAAACTCCATTCCATACATATATGGGGAGGTACAAGCTCCAACTCGGTTTTACAGTGAAAACTGCAGGAACTTCAAACAGGCACTAGGAAACAGACTGGGAACCAGAGTAAAAATTTCTCCTGCAACCCGTTCCTTGGTGCTAGATGAACGAACATCTCTTACATGCTCAGTTCTGAGAGATAAGTGTGTGTGAAAGCCGTCCTTCACCGAGCTTGTTGGGAACACAAAGTTCCTTTTCAGTTGCCTAATCCACTCCATGCATATATATGGGGAAGTACTTGCTCCAATCTGTTTTACAGTGAAAAACTGCAGGAATTTCAAAACCGCCACTAGGAACCAGACTGAGAAAGCAGAGAAAATGTCTCCTGCCCAACCGTTCCCTTGGTGCTATGAACGAACCGTCTCTCCAATTGCTCAGTTTCTGAGAGATAATTGTGTTTGGAGCCGTCCTTCAATTACCTTGTGGGAACACAAAGTTTCTTTTCAGTAGCACTCCACTCCAGCAATATATGGGAGGTACTATCTCCAACTCGGAT
>NW_022589594.1:0-1394 GCF_009834535.1 Camelus ferus | reverse complement strand
GAACACAAGATTCTTTTCAGTTGCAAACTCAACTCCATTCATATATATGGGGAGGAACTAGCTCCAACTCAGTTTTACAGTGAAAATTGCAGGAAATTCAAACAGGCTCTAGGAGACAGACTGAGAAACCAAAGTACAATTTTCTCCTTCAAACCGTTCCCTTTGGGCTAGATGAACGATCGTCTCTCCACATGCTCAGTTCTGAGGATAAGTGTGTTTGAAAGCCGTCCTTCACCTAGATTGTTGGGAACACATAGTTTTTTTCTCTTGCAATCTCCACTCCATACATATATATGGGGAGGTACTAGCTCCAACAAGTTTTATAGTGAAAACTGCAGGAACTTCAACCCGGCACTAAGAAACAGACTGAGAAACAAGAGCAAAAGTTTCTCTTGCAACCAGTTTCCTTTATGCTAGATGAACGAACGTCTCTCCACATGCTCAGTTCTGAGAGATAATTGTGTGTGAAATCCGTAATTCACCTACCGTTTTGGGAACACAAAGTTTCTTTTCACTTGCAATCTCCACTCCATACATATATATGGGAAGGTACTAGCTCCAAATCTGTTTTACAGTTAAATCTGCAGGAACTTCAAAAAGGCACTAGGAAACAGACTGAGAACCCAGAGAAAAAGTTACTCCTGCAAACCGTTTCATTTGTACTACATGAACGAAAGCCTCTCCACATGCTCAGTTCTGAAAGAAAAGTGTGTTTGAAAGCCGTGCTTCACCTAGCTTGTTGGGAACACAAAGTTTCTTTTCAGGTGCAAAGTCCACTCCATACATATATATGGGGAGGTACTTGCTCAATCTCGGTTTTACTGTGAAAAATGCAGGAACTTCAAACAAGCTCTAGGAAACAGACTGAGAAACCAGAGGAAAAGTTTCTCATGCAACCGGTTCCCATTGTGCTAGATGAACGAACGTCTGTCCACATGCTCATTTCTGAGAGATAACTGTGTGTGAAAGCCGTCCTTCCCCAATCATTTTTGGAACACAAAGTTTCTTTTCAAGTGCCAACTCCACTCCATACATATATAGGGGGATGTACCAGATCCAAATCGGTTTTACAGTGATAACTGCAGGAACTTCAAACCAGCACTAGGAAACAGACTGAGAACACAAAGTAAAAGTTTCTCCAGCAAACCGTTCCCTTTGTGCAAGATGAACGAACGTCTCTCCACATGCTCATTTCTGAGAGATAATTGTGTGTGAAAGCCCTAATTCACCTACCGTGTTGGGAACACAAAGTTTCTTTTCACGTGCAATTTCCACTCCATACATATATATCGGGAGGTACTATCTCCAAATCAATTTTACAGTGAAAACTGTGGGAACATCAAACCGGCACTAGGAAACAGACTGAGGACACAGTGTAAAAGTTTCTCCTGCAA
>NW_022589593.1:0-1400 GCF_009834535.1 Camelus ferus | reverse complement strand
CATATATATGGGAAGGAACTAGCTCCAACACGTTTTACAGTGAAAATTGCAGAACTTCAAACCGGCACTAGGAAACAACGAGAAAACAGGGTAAAGTTTCTCCTGAACCGTTCCCATTGTGCTAGATGAACAAACGTCTCTCCACATGCTCACTTTTGAGAGATAATGTGTGTGAACGGCCGTCCTTCACTAGCTTGTTGGGAACACAAAGTTTTCTTTTTCAGTATCCAACACCCATTCCATACATATATAAGGGAAGGTACTAGCTCCAACTCGGATTTACAGTGAAAACTGCAGGAACTTCAAACCGGCACTAGGAAACAGACTGAGAAAGAAGAGTAAAGTTTCTCCTGCACCCGTTCCCTTTGTGCTAGATGAACGAACGTCTCTCCACATGCTAAGATTGAGAGATAAATGGTGTGAAAGAAGTCCTTCAACTAGCTGTTGGGAACACAAAGTTTCTTTCAGTTTCAACTCCACTCCATACATATATTGGGAAGGTACTAGCTCCAAACTCGGATTTACAGTAAAACTGCAGGAACTTCAAACCGGCACTAGGAAAAAGACTGAGAATACAGAGTAAAAGTTTCTCATGTAACCCGTTCCTTTTTTTGCTAGATGAAAAAACGTCTCTCCACATGCTCAGTTTTGAGAGATAATTGTGTAGGAAAGCCGTCCTTCAACTCTGTGGAACACAAAGTTTCTTTTCAGTTCCAACCCACTCCATACATATATATGGGAAGTTACTAGATAAAACACGGTTTTACAGTGAAACTGCAGGAACTTCAAACCGGCACTAGGAAACACCTGAGAACCAGAGTAAAAGTTTCTCCTGCAACAGTTCCCTTGGTGCTAGATGAACGAACGTCTCTCCACTGCTCAGTTTGAGAGATAAGTGGTGTGAAAGCCATCCTTCAACTAGCTTGTGGGAACACAAAGATTCTTTTTCAGTTCCAACTCCACTCCATACATATATATGGGAAGGTACTAGCTCCAACTCGGTTTTACAGTGAAAACTGCAGGAACTTCAAACCGGCACTAGGAAACAGACTGGGAAAACAGGGTAAAAGTTTCCCTGCAACCCGTTCCCTTTGTGCTAGATGAACAAACGTCTCTCCACATGCTCAGTTTTGAGAGATAAGTGTGTGTGAAAGAAGTCCTTCAACTAGCTTGTTGGGAACACAAATTTCTTTTCAGTTTCCAACACCACTCCAACATATATGGAAAGGAACTAGCTCCAACACGTTTTACAGTGAAAACTGCAGGAACTTCAAACCGGCACTAGGAAACAGACTGAGACAACAGAGTAAAAGTTCTCCTGCAACCCGTTCCCCTTGTGCTAGATGAACGAACGTCTCTCACATGCTCAGATTTGAGAGATAAATGAGTGTAAAGCCGTC
>NW_022589592.1:0-1400 GCF_009834535.1 Camelus ferus | reverse complement strand
ACACGCTACATGCAGATAGTTTCGACAAAATACACTACAAAGTTTTTTGCATGTGGATTACAGGACTTTCATCACAATACAAGGCATATTGATGCTTAGAAGTATTTTCTCTGATTTCAGAGATGTTTCCAAAAGCCAGTATCGAAACTGAGGCAGATTTCACGGCAAAAACCTCTTGGAGCGGGTTCAAAATAATAGACATTAATTTACATGGATTCGCTCACCGTGAAATTCTGTGTCCAGAACAAGTTACATGCGTCTCGGGTTCGAGAAATATTCACTACAGAGTTGTTAGCAAGTGGATTACAGGACTTTCATTTCCATCCACATACAAACGCTTACTGACACTTTGAAGAATTTTCTGAGATTTCACAGGTTAGTTTTAATGCCAGGTTTGAAAATGAGGCAGATTTGGCAGGAAAATGCTCTTGGAGCGATTTCTACCCAAAAGATATGTAATATACCTATTTTCACTCACCGTGACTTTCCGTGTTCTGAACACTTTACATGCATCACGGATTCGAAAAACATTCTTTAATGAGTTGTGGACATGTGTATTACCGAAATTTCATCCACCTTAAAATGCTTATTGATACATAGAAAGTTTTTTCTGATTTTGTAAATTTCTCCTAATGTCAGTTTTAAATCATGCAGTTTTCGCAGAAAAATCCTCTTGGATCGAGTTCTAACCTATAGACATGCAATTTACATAGAACCAGTCATCGTGAAGTTCCGTGTTCTGATAAAGATACATGCCCACGGATTCGACATATATTCAATACAGAGTTGTTAGCATAAGGATTACCGAACTTTCATCCACCCTACAAGGCATATTTACACCAAGAATCTATTCATCTGAGTTCGCAGTGTTTTCCTAATGCCAGTTTCGAAAGTCAGGCAGATTTCTCATGAAAAATCTGTTGGAGTGATTTTAAACCAAGAGAAATGCAATTTACATAAAATCCCTGGCTATGAAATTCCGTGATCCGAACATGCTACATGCATAATGGATTCGACAAATATTCACTACAGATTTATTAACATGTGGAATACCGAACTTTCATCACAATAGATTGAATATTGATACGTAGAAGTATTTTCTCATATTTTGCAGCGTTTTCCAATCGCCAGTTTCATAAAAGAAGCAGTTTTCGCACAAAAATCCTCTTGGAGTGAGTTCTAATCAATAGAGAATTAATTTACATTGTTTCCATCACCGTGAAATTCCACGTTCCGAACACGGTATATTCATCACGGATTAGAAAAAGTTTCTTTAATATGTTGTGAAAATGTGGATTACCAAACTTTCTTCCAACATAAAGGCATATTTACACCCAGAAATATTTACTCTCATTTTGAAGCTTTCTCCAAATTTCAGATTCGATAATCATGCAATTTTC
>NW_022589591.1:0-1402 GCF_009834535.1 Camelus ferus | reverse complement strand
CATGTATTTACATTGATTCGCTCACCGTGATATTCTGTGTTCCGAACACGCTTCATGTATCTGGATTCGACAAATATTCACTCCAGAGTGTTTGCATGCGGATTACCGATCTTTCATCCACCATACAATCATATTTACACTAGAAACATTTACTCTGTGTTCGCAGCTTTGTCCTATTAGCAGTTTTGAAAATCAGGCAGTTTTCTAAGGAAAAAACTTTTGGAGCATGTTCTACTCAATAGATATGTAAATTATATATATTCTCCTGCTGTGAAATTACATGTATCGAACACGCTACATGCAGAAAGTATTCGAGAAAAATACTCTACA
The DNA here is from genome assembly GCF_009834535.1 of Camelus ferus. Taxonomy (NCBI): domain Eukaryota; kingdom Metazoa; phylum Chordata; class Mammalia; order Artiodactyla; family Camelidae; genus Camelus; species Camelus ferus. The sequence goes on along the minus strand of NW_022589591.1, from coordinate 1,072 downwards.
GAGTTGTTTGCATGTGGATTACAGGACTTTCATCACAATACAAGGCATATTGAATCTTTGAAGCATTTTCTGAGATTTCACAGAATTTTCCAAACGCCAGTTTCGAAAATGAGGCAGATTTCACGGCAAAAATTCTTGGAGCACGTTCTAACCAATAGACTTGTAATTTACATGGATTCACTCACCGTGGAATTCCGTGTTCCGAACACGCTTCATGTATATCGGATTCGACAATTATTCACTAAAGAGTTGTTAGCATGTGGATTACAGTTCTTTCATACACCACACACGCTTACTGACACGTTGAAAAATTTTCTCAGATTTCACAGCTTAGATTTAACGCCAGGATTGAAAATGAGGCAGATTTGGCAGAAAAATGCTCTTGGAGCGAGTTGTACCCAAAAGATATGTAATTTACCTAGTTTCACTCACCGTGACATTCCGTGTTCTGAACACGTTATATGCATCAAGGGTTCAACAAACATTCTTTAATGAGTTGTGAACACGTGTATTACCGAACTTTCATCCACCTTACAATGCATATTTATATATAGAAAGTTTTATACTGATTTAGTAGATTTCTCCTAATGTTAGATTCTAAAATCATGCAGTTTTCACAGAAAAATCTCTTAGAACGAGTTCTACCCAATAGATATGCAATTTACATAGAACCCGTCATCGTGAAATTCCTGTTCCGAACACGCTTCATGGATCTCGGATTCGACAAATATTCACTACTGAGTTGTTAGCATAAGGATTACCGAACTTTCATCCACCATAAAAGCCATATGACACTTTGAAGCATTTTCTCTGATTTTGCAGAGATTTTCAATTGCCAGTTTCGAAAATGAGGCAGATTTCCAGAAAAATCTCTTGGAGCCAGTTCTACCCAAGAGACATACATTTTACATAGATTCGCTCACAGTGATATTCTGGGTTCCAAACACGCTTCATGTATCTCGGATTCGACAAATATTCACTACAGAGTTGGTTGCATGCGGATTACCGAATTTTCATCCACCATACAAGTCATATTTACACCTAGAAACATTTACTCTATGTTCGCAGCTTT
>NW_022589590.1:0-1406 GCF_009834535.1 Camelus ferus | reverse complement strand
TGAAAAGAAACTTTGTGTTCCAACAAGCTAGGTGAAGGATTGGCTTTGACACACCCTTATCTCAGAACTGAGCAAGTGGAGAGGCGTTCGTTCATCTAGCACCAAGGGAACGGGTTGCAGGGGAAACTTTTACTCTGGTTTCTCATTTGTTTCCTAGTGCCGGTTTGAAGTTCCTGCAGTTTTCACTGTAAAACCGACTTGGGTTAGTACCTCCCCATATAGATGTATGGAGTGGAGTTTGCAACTGAAAAAAAACTTAGTGTTCCCAAGAAGTTAGGTGAAGGAAGGCTTTCACACACAGTTATCTCTCAGAACCGAGCATGTGGAGAGACGTTCGTTCATCTAGCACAAGGGAACGGATGCAGGGAAACTATTACTCTGGATTCTCAGTCTGTTACTAGTGCCGTTTGAAGTTCCTGCAGTTTTCACTGTAAAACATAGTTGGAGCTAGTACCTCCCCATATATATGTATGGAGTGGAGTTTGCAACTGAAAAAAACTTTGTGTTCCCAACAAGCTAGGTGAAGGACGGTTTTCACACACACTTATCTCTCAGAACTGAGCAAGTGGAGAGACGTTCGTTCATCTAGCACCAAGGGAAAGGGTTGCAGGGGAAATTTTACTCTGGTTTCTCAGTCTGTTTGCTAGTGCCGGTTTGAAGTTCCTGCAGTTTTCACTGTAAAACCGAGTTGGAGCTAGTACGTCCCCATATATATGTATGGAGTGGAGTTTGCAACTGAAAAAAACTTTGTGTTCCCAACAACATAGTTGAAGGACGGCTTCCACACACACTTATCTCTCAGAACTGAGCAAGTGGAGAGACGTTCGTTCATCTAACACCAAGGGAACGGGTTGCAGGAGAAATTTTACTCTGGTTTCTCTGTCTGTTTCCTAGTGCCGGTTTGAAGTTCCTGCAGTTTTCACTTTGAAGCAGAGTTGGAGCTAGTACCTCCCCATATATATGTATGGAGTGGTGTTTGCAACTGAAAAAAACTTTGTGTTCCCAAGAAGCTATGTGAAGGACGGCTTTCACACACACTTATCTCTCAGAACCGAACATGTGGAGAGACTTTCGTTCATCTAGCACCAAGGGAACGGGTTGCAGGAGAAACTATTACTCTGGATTTTCAGTCTGTTTACTAGTGGCAGTTTGAAGTTCCTGCAGTTTTCACTGTAAAACATAGTTGGATCTAGTACCTCCCCATATATATGTATGGATTGGAGTTTGCAACTGAAAACAATTTTGTGTTCCCAACAAGCTAGGTGAAGGGCGGTTTTCACACACAATTATCTCTCAGAACCGAGCATGTGCAGAGACGTTCGTTCATCTAGCACCAAGGGAAAGGGTGCAGGGGAAACTTTACTCTGGTTTCTCAGTCTGTTGCTAGTGCCGGTTTGAAGTTCCTG
>NW_022589589.1:0-1412 GCF_009834535.1 Camelus ferus | reverse complement strand
CACTTTCATCCACCATACAAGGCTTACTGGCACTTTGAAGAATTTTCTCAGATTTCACAAGTTAGTTTGAAAGCCAGTTTTGAAAATGAGGCAGATTTGGCAGAAAAAATGCTCTTGGAGCCAGTTCTACCCAAAAGATAGGTAATTTCCCTACTTCCAATCACCGTGACATTCCATGTTCTGAACACGTTACATGCACCACGGATTCAAAAATCATTCCTTAATGAGTTGTGTACATGTGTATTAACGAACTTTAATCCACCTTACAGTGCATATTTATACATAGAAATTTTATTCTGATTTAGTAGTATTCTCCTAATGTCAGTCTCTAAAATCATGCAGTTTCCACAGAAAAATCCTCTTGGAGCAAGTTCTACCCAATAGACATGCAATTTACATACAACCCATCATCGTGAAATTCCGTGTTCCGAAAAAGATACATGCATCACGGATTCAACAAATATTCACTACAGAGTTGTTAGCATAAGGATTACCGAACTTTCATCCACCATAAAAGCCATGTTGACAATTTGAAGCATTTTCTCACATTTCGAAAAATTTTCCTAATGCCAGTTTTGAAAAGGAGGCAGATTTAGCAGAAAAATACTCGTGGAGCGAGTACTTCCCAATAGAGTTGTAATTTACATAGTTTCCCTCACAGTGATATTCCATTTTCCGAACACGCTACATGCATTAAGGTTTCAACAAACTTTCTCGAATGAGTTGTGAACATGTAGATTACAGAACTTTCATCCACCATACATGGCATATTTACAAGTAGAAACATTAACTCTGAATTTGCAGCTTTTTCCTAATGCCAGTTTGGAAAATCAGGCCGTTTTCTCAGGGAAAAATTTTTGGAGCAAATTCTAACCAATAGGTGTGTAATTTACATAGATTCCACCACCGGGATTTTCCATGATATGATCCCACTGCATGCATAACGCTTTCTAAAAATATTCACCACAGATTTGTTTGCATGTGGTTTTACGATCTTGCATCACAATAAAATGCATATTGACACTTTGAAGCATTTTCTCTGATTTTGCAGAGATTTTCAAACGCCAGGTTCAAAAATGAGGCAGATTTCTCAGAAAAAACTCTTAGAGCAAATTCTACCCAAGAGAAATTTATTTTACATAGATACGCTCACCGTGATATTCTGTGTTCCGAACAATCTTCATTTATCTCGTATTCGACAAATATTCTCTACAGACTAGTTAGCATGTGGATTACCGAACTTTCATTCACCATAAAAGGCAGATGTACACCGAGAATCTAGCAACCTGTTTTCGCAGTTTTTTCCTAACTCCAGTTTCGAAAATCAGGACGATTTCTCAGGAAAAACCTCTTGGAGTGATTTCTAACCCACGGAAATGTAATTTACATAAATTCCCTGGCTGTGAAGTTCC
>NW_022589588.1:0-1426 GCF_009834535.1 Camelus ferus | reverse complement strand
TGAGCAAACAAGTTTGGCCTCTAAAGAACCAGCTTTTCATTTCCTCTGATAAAATCTCTCTTGTACACTGCTTGCCTGGTGGTTGTGGTGGTGTGGATGGTGTTTGTGGTGGTGCACAAAATTCGCTTCTCCTAGATTTCAATAGGCTAAAATTTCCTGTTATTTAATTCAACTCTAGACTTTTACAGAATCACCTGCAGATGTGCTTCTGGAAAGCTACAAAAATTCCAACAAGAAAACATTCTATTGTCTCCTGACAAGATCTTTTCCTCAAAACTGAGCAGCTCTGAGACACACTGCAGGAGTACAGATAGATGGTTGCTTCATTTCCCATGCTGTTCTGACACAATTTTCCACTTATATCAAAGTAAATTAAAATAGGCCTCAATAGCAGATGCTCTGGCATGATACACAATGTCAATTCCACTTATTTATTGAGCCAGAGCAGCTTTAGAATAAATGATTTATACCAAACTCCTGCTTGATGCCCTGTCTTTCTCCCTGGTGGCTAATTTCTTCTTCTTACTTCCTTAAAGTTCTCTGTTATGGGAAGTTTAGCCTTACTATGCACATTTGATTGGGAAGGCACAAATTAATATTGAGGGGATGACATACATGTTTAATTCTTACTTATACATATATGCAAGCACACAACCTGTGTCTTGGAAGATGTCATTTCCTAATGTGGGCAAGAGATGGTCTATAGTACAATCAATGATCTAAAAGCAGTTTTCTAGGTATATAAAGCAATGCCTGAGTTATAAGGCAGAACAACTACTGGATATGGATCAGTGGCACCAATCAGTGGGTGCACATGTGTACACAAACACGCCCATGCACACGGAGCAGCCTTGGAGACACTCCATCTGTGTTGATGGAGCAAAGCCATGCTAGGGTGATGAGGAAAAAGTGCCTAATACAATCAAAGCAGGACACCTGAGTAATGGGTATTAGGAGTCGATTGAATTTTCTGGTTAGCTGAAGGTCAAACAAAAACACTTTTAATTGTAAAAGTCGTTGCTAAAAATTTTCTTAAAGCACAGGAGCCCGCTTTCCTGCCTTGCTTAGTGTCATACGACATATTAAACATGACAGATTCATACTTCTCTGAATGTGGAACTGGAAAGGCCTCGCTGTCATATTTCTGAACATTACTCTATGTTTTGCAGCACAGTGGATACTGAAAATGGGGCAATTTGAGTGAATGGAAATGGACATAATCTAGCAGTCATTGTCTGTGTGTGATTTGCCAACTTTCTCCAAAAAGTAGGGGTAGCAAGCAAATCAGATAAATTGAGTGTTCTTGGGGTGGGGAGTCAGGTGGGCTGACAGCTAAGTGGTCCCAGGAATCTTGTTTTACTGTGTAAAATTGTGACTATGATCCAGACAGTGACACATTGTCAAATTCTTGTGCCTGTAGCTTTGA
>NW_022589587.1:0-1426 GCF_009834535.1 Camelus ferus | reverse complement strand
TGAAACTGCAGGAACTTCAAACCGGCACTAGGAAACATACTGAGAAAGCAGAGTAAAGTTTGTCCTGCAAACCGTTCCCTTTGTGCTTAGATGAACGAACGTCTCTCAACATGCTCAGTTTTTGAGAGATAAGTGTGTGTGAAAGCCGTACTTCAACTAGCTTGTTTGGGAAAACAAAGTTTCTTTTCAGTTTCCAACTCCACACGATACATATATATGGGATGGTACTAGCTCCAACGGGTTTAGAGTGAAAACTGCAGGAACTTCAAACCGGCACTAGAAACAGACTGAGAAACCAGAGTAAAAGTTTTCCTGCAACCCGTTCCCTTTGTGCTAGATGAACGAACGTCTCTCCACATGCTCATTCTGAGAGATAAGTGTGTGTGAAAGCCGTCCTTCCCCTAGCTTGTTGGAACACAAAGTTTCTTTTCAGTTTCGAACTCCACTCCATACATATATATGGGAAGGTACTAGCTCCAACTCGGTTTTACAGTGAAAACTGCAGGAACTTCAAACCGGCACAAGGAAACAGACTGAGAAACCAGAGTAAAAGTTTCCGCTGCAACACGTTCCCTTTGTGCTAGATGAACGAACGTCTCTCCACATGCTCAGCACGGAGAGGTATGTTGTTTGAAAGCCGTCCTTCAACGCTTGTTGGGAACACAAAGTTTTCTTTCAGTTTCCAACTCCACTCCATACTATATATGGGAATGTACTAACTCCAACTCGGTTTACAGTGAAAAAAGCAGGAACTTTAAACCGGCACTAGGAAACAGACTGAGAACCAGAGTAAAAGTTTCTCCTGCACCCGTTCCATTTGTGCTAGATGAACGAACTTCTCCACATGCTCAGTTTTGAGAGATAAGTGTGTGAAAGCCGTCCTTCACCTAGCTTGTTGGGAACACAAGTTTCTTTTCAGTTTTCAACGCCACTCCTTACATATATAAGGGAAGGTACTAGCTCCAAATCGGTTTTTACAGTGAAACTGCAGGAACTTAATCTGGCATTAGGAAACAGACTGAGAAACCAGAGTAATAGCTTCTCCTGCAAACCCGTTTCCTTTTGTGCTAGATGAACGAACGTCTCCCACATGCTCAGTTTGAGAGATAAGTGTGTGTGAAAGCCGTCCATCAACTAGCTTGTTGGGAACAAAGTTTCTATTCACTTTCCACTCAACTCCATACATATATATGGGTTACAAGCTCCTACTCTACTCGTTTACAGTGAAAACTGCAGGAATTCAACCGGCACGGCACTAGGAACAGACTGAGAAACCAGAGTAAAAGTTTCTCCTGTAACCCGTTCCCTTTGTGCTAGATGACGAACTTCTCTCCACATGCTCAGTTTGACAGATAGTGTGTGTGTGAAAGCCGTCCTTCAACTAACTTGTTGGGAACAGAAAGTTTCTTTTCAGTTTCCAACTCCA
>NW_022589586.1:0-1430 GCF_009834535.1 Camelus ferus | reverse complement strand
TTTCTCTGTAAAACCGAGTTGAAGTAGTACCTCCTGTCATATATGTATGGAGTGAATTTTGGCAACTGAAAAGAAAACTTTTGTTCCCAACAAGCTAGTTGTAGGACGGCTTTCCCACACCTTATCGCTCAGAAATGAGCATGTGGAGAGTCGTTCATTCTCTAGCACAAAGGGAACGGGTTTGCAGTAGAAACTTTCACTCTGGTTCTCAGTCGTGTTCCTAGTGCCGGTTTGAAATTCCTGCAGTTTTCACTGTAAAACATATTTGGGTTAGTTACCACCCTATATCTATTTATGGATTGGTGTTTGCATCTGAAAGAATCATTGTGTTCACAACAAGTTAGGTGAAGAACGGCTTCACACACACTTATCTCTCAGAACTGAGCATATGGAGATACGTTCGTTCCATCTTGCACAAAGGGAACAGGTTGCAGGAGAAACTTTACTTTCTGTTTCTCAGGATATTTCCTAGTGCCTGTTTGAAGTTCCTGCAGTTTTCACTGTTAAAATCGATTGGAGCTAGTACCTCCCCATATATATATAAGGAGTGGAGTTTGCAGCTGAAAAGAAACTGTGTGTCCCAACAGCTAGCTGAAGACGACTTTCACCACGCTTATCTCTCTCAGAAACTGAGCATGTGGAGAGACGTTCGCTCATCTAGCACAAAGGGAACGGGTTGCAGGTGAAAATTTTACTCTGGTTTGTCAGGCTGCTTCCTAGTGCCGGTTTGAAATTCCTGCAGTTTTCACTGTAAAAATTTGGAGTTAGTAGTACCACCACCCTATATATATTTATGGATTGGTGTTTGCATCTGAAAAGAATTTTTGTGTTCCAACAAGCTAGGTGAATGAAGGCTGTCACACAGACTTATCTCTCAGAACTGAGTATGTGGATAGACGTTCGCTCATGCTAGCACAATGGGACGGGTTTGAAGGAGAAAATTATTACTCCGGTTTTCAGGTTGTTTCATATTGGGGTTGGATGTTCCTGCAGTTTCACTGTAAAACCGATTTGGAGCTAGTACGCCCTTTATATGTATGGAGTGGAGATGCAACTTAAAAGAAACTTTGTGTTAACAAGAAGCTAGGTGAAGGAGACGGCTTTCACACACACTTATCTCTCAGAAACTGGTAGGTTGAGGGAAGTTCGTTCATCTAGCACAAAAGGAACGGGTTGCATGGTAAACTTTTACTCTGGTTTCTCAGCTGTTTCCTAGTGCCGGGTTTAAAGTTCCTGCGTTTTCATTGTTAAAACGAGATTGAGCAGTACCTCCCCATATATAAGTATGGAGTGGAGTTTGCAACTTAAAAGAAACTTGTGTTCCCAACAAGCTAGTGAAGGACGGCTTTCACACACACTTATCTCTCAGAAATGTGCCTGGAGAGACGTTCGTCATCTAGCACAAAGGGAACGCTTGCAGGTGAAACTTT
>NW_022589585.1:0-1431 GCF_009834535.1 Camelus ferus | reverse complement strand
TGCCAAAAGTATTTGAAAATTCTGTTGACCCTATTGGGGAACTTGGCTTTCCAAAGAATCTCTAAGCCCCAAATTTCACCTAGCTCAGACTTTCAGTTCAGTGCACATTTTTCTTGATGGCCATGCATTGATTTAGACTTACAAGAAATCAATTACAGAATCAAAGAAAGGTTCTTCCATGTGCTTATACAAAAGTTGACTAATGAGTCACCCTGCTAGTAATCAAAGTACTCTTGGTAGTTTATTTCATTCTTTAAGCATCTTCCAATATTTCTGATTCAGAAAAAGGCTTTCTTTCACTCCTGATTGCCTTCTTCTATTTCTGCTTTGTCTTTTTTTCTATTTTTCAAACTTCTTGTTTTTATGGTTCCTTTTCTAGATTTTTTTTTCTTCATGAATTGATTTTTTTTCACATTTCCACCCACTCTTGTAGTAAAATCACTCTATGTAACATTATCTGTTACATTTTTCTGTATAGTTAAAATAGAATTCTCATTCTTTTTTAACCTAAAAATAATATACATATAGAATATACAATGGTTAAACATATATATGATGATTAAATATATGATATATAATAGTTTTATATCTATACACACAAAATGATTATATATGAGATATATGCTAATCATCATATATCATTTAGAATGTTTATATCATTATTTCATATAATTTTATAGTTTAATTCATTTTAATACTCTTTGGACAATTCATAAAGCTCAAGTTTAAGAACTCCAAATATGACTACTGCAGTCAAGATGATCACAACCAGAGAAACAAAACCAGGTAAGGTGCAACTACTACAGAATATTGCTTTAGCAAGATTTACTTCTATGTAAGTAAACTATGCATGCCACTTTTGCTTATATGATTATTTTTAGAGGTAGTAAATTTGTCTGAAGATATCTAATGAAAAGAGTCAATTGTCAAATAGAGACTGAAGAGCTAACCTTTGGATTTTCCTTAAGTTTTGTCATTTATTTTATAACTTGAATACTCTACCCACCAGTATTTAGTTGCCTTTTTGATATTTCCATGTGAAATTCTCAGAGCATTATCAAACCTAAAATTTCTAAAGTAGGGGAAGTGGCCAATATGACGGAGTAGGAAGACCCTGAGCTCATCTCCTCCCGTGGGCACGCCAAAATTACAACTATTTAGAGAGAAACTACTGATGAGAAAGACCAGGAGATTAGCAGAAAACATCTTGTACAACTAAAGATATAAGTAAGGAACCACAATGAAATAATTAGCAAGGGCAGAGATGTGGTATAGTTCAAAACCATAACCCCAGTTTGATGCCTCCATAACAGGAGAATAATTAAAATTGCAGAGGTTCTCTCCAAGAAGTGAGGCATCTGAGCCCCACATCAGGCTGTCCAGCCTGAGGGTTCTGCACCAGGAAGACAATGTCCCAGAACATTTGGCTTT
>NW_022589584.1:0-1445 GCF_009834535.1 Camelus ferus | reverse complement strand
GCAGGGGAAACATTTTTCTCTGGTTTCTCAGTATTTTACTAGTTCCGGTTTAAGTTCCTGCAGTTTTCACTGAAAAACCGAGTTGGAGCTAGTAACTCCCTATATATTTGTATGGAGTGTAGTTTGCACCTTAAAAGAAACTTTGTGTTCCCCACAAGCTATGTGAATTACGGCTTTCACACACACTTAACTCTCAGAACTGAGCATGTGAATAGACGTTCTTTCTTGTAGCACCAAGGGAGCAGGTTGCAGGAGAAACTTTTACTCTGGTTTCTCAGTCTGTTTCCTAGTGCCGGATTGAAGTTCCGGCATTTTTCACTGTAAAAAGTAGTTCGAGCTAGTACCTCCCCATATATGTATGGATTGGAGTTTGCACCTTAAAGAAACTTTGTGTTCCCAAGAAGCTAGGTGAAGGATAGCATTCACACACTTATCTCTCAGAACTGAGCATGGATAGACGTTTGTTCATCAAGCACCAAGGGAATGGGTTGCAGGAGAGACATATACTCTGGTTTCTCATTCTGTTTCCTAGTAACGGTTGGAAGATCCTGCAGTTTTCACTGTAAAACCCAGTTGGAACTAGTAACTTCCCCATATATATATATGATTGGGGTTTGCAACTGAAAGAAAAACTTTGTGTTCCCAACAAGCTAGGTGAAGGACGGCTTTCACACCAGATCTATCACAACTGAGCATGTGGAGAGATGTTCATTCATCTAGCAACAAGGGAACGGGTTGCAGGAGAAACTTTTACTCTGGTTTCTCAGTCAGTTTCCTAGTGCCGGTTGGAAGTTCCTGCAGTTTTCACTGTAAAACCGAGTTGGAACTAGTAACTCCCCATATATATGTATGGAGTGGAGTTTGCACCTGAAAAGAAACTTTGTGTTCCCAACAAGCTAGGTGAAAGACGGCTTTCACACACACTTATTTGTCAGAACTGAGCATGTGGGGAGATATTCGTTCATCTAGCACCATGGGAACGGCTTGCAGGAGAAACTTTTACTCTGGTTTCTCAGTCAGTTTCCTAGTGCCGGTTGGAAGTTCCTGCAGTTTTCACTGTAAAACCGAGTTGGAACTAGTAACTCCCCATATATATGTATGGAGTGGAGTTTGCAACTGAAAAGAAACTTGGGGTTCCCTTCAAGCTAGGTGAAGGACGGCTTCCACACACACTTATCTCTCAGAACTGAGCATGTGGAGAGAAGTTCATTCATCTAGCACCAAGAGAACGGGTTGCAGGAGAAACTTTTACTCTGGTTTCTCAGTTTTTTCCTAGTGCCGGTTGGAAGTTCCTGCAGTTTTCACTGTAAAACCGAGTTGGAACTAGTACATTCCCATATATATGTATGGAGTGGAGTTTGCAACTTAAAAGAAACTTTGTGTTCCCAACAAGCTAGGTGAAGGACGACTTTCACACACATATATCTCTCAGAACTGAGCATGTG
>NW_022589583.1:0-1448 GCF_009834535.1 Camelus ferus | reverse complement strand
ACTTGTTGGGAACACAAAGTTTCTTTTCAGTTGCAAACTCCACTCCATACATATATATGGGGAGATACAATCTCCAACTCGGTTTTACAGTGAAAACTGCAGGAACTTCAAACCTGCACTAAGAAACAGACTGAGAATCCAGAGTAAAAGTTTCTTCTACTTCTTGTTCCCTTTGTGCTAGATGAACGAACATCTCTCCACATGCTCAGTTCTGAGAGATAAGTGTGTGTGAAAGCCGTCTTTCACCAACTTGTTGGGAACACAAAGATTCTTTTCAGTTGAAAACTCCACTCCATACATTTATATGGGGAGGTACTAGCTCCAACTCGGTTTTACAGTGAAAACTGCAGGAACTTCAAACAGGCACTAGGAAACAGACTGAGAAACCAGAGTAAAAGTTTCCCCTGCCACCCGTTCCCTTTGTGCTAGATGAACGAACGTCTCTCCACATGCTCAGTTCTGAGAGATAAGTGTGTGTGAAAGCCGTCCTTCAACTAGCTTGTTGGGAACACAAAGTTTCTTTACAGTTGCAAACTCCACCTCATACATATCTATGGGGAGGTACTAACTCCATCCCGGTTTTACAGTGAAAACTGCAGGAACTTCAACCGGCACTAGGAAACAGACTGAGAAACCAGAGTAAAAGTTTCTCCTGCAACCCGTTCCCTTTGTGCTAGATGAACGAACGTCTCTCCACATGCTCAGTTCTGAGAGATAAGTGGGTGTGAATGCCGTCCTTCACCTAGCTTGCTGGGAACACATAGTTTCTTTTCAGTTGCAAACTCCACTCCATACATATATATGGGGAGGTACTAGATCCAACCCCGGTTTTACATGAAAACTGCAGGAACTTCAAACCGGCACTAGGAAACAGACTGAGAAACCAGTAAAAAGTTTCTCATGCAACCCGTTCCCTTTGTGCTAGATGAACGAACGTCTCTCCACATGCTCAGTTCTGAGAAATAAGTGTGAGTGATAGCCGTCCTTCACCTAGCTTATTGGGAACACAAAATTTCTTTTCAGTTGCAAACTCCACTACATACAATTATATGGGGAGTTACTAGTTCCAACTCGGTTTTAAAGTGAAAACTGCAGGAACTTCAAACCGGCACTAGGAAACAGACTAAGAAACCAGAGTAAAAGTTTCTCCTGCAACCCGTTCCCTTTGTGCTAGATGAACGAACGTCTCTCCACATGCTCAGTTCTCAGAGATAAGTGTGTGTGAAAACCGTCCTTCACCTAGCTTGATGGGAACACAAAGTTTCTTTTTAGTTGCAAACTCCACCTCATACATATCTATGGGGAGGTACTACCTCCATCCCTGTTTTACAGTGAAAACTGCAGGAACTTCAAACCGGCACTAGGAAACAGACTGAGAAACCAGAGAAAAAGTTTGTCCTGCAACCCGTTCACTTTGTGCTAGGTGAACGAAAGTCTCTCCACATGCT
>NW_022589582.1:0-1452 GCF_009834535.1 Camelus ferus | reverse complement strand
ACACTTATCTCTCAGAACTGAGCAAGTGGAGAGCGTTCGTTCATCTAGCACCAAGGGAACGGTTTGCAGTTGACACTTTTACTCTGGTTTCTCAGTCTGTTTCCTAGTGCCTGTATAAATTTTCTGCACTTTTCACTGTAAAACCGAGTTGGAGCTAGTACTTCCCCATATATATTTATGGAGTGGAGTTTGCAACTGAAAAGAAACTTTGTGTTCCCTACTAGCTAGGTGAAGGATGGCTTTCACACACACTTATCTTTAGAACTGAGCAAGTGGAGAGACGTTCGTTCATCTAGCACCATGGGAACGGGATGCAGGAGACACTTTTTCTCTGCTTTCTCAGCCTGTTTCCTAGTGCCAGTTTGAAGTTCCTTCAGTTTTCACTGTTAAACCGAGTTGGAGCTGGTACCTCCCCATATATATGTATGGAATGGAGTTTGCAACTGAAAAGAAACTTTGTGTTCCCAACAAGCTAAGTGAAGGACGGCTTTCACACACACTTATCTCTCAGAACTGAGCAAGTGGAGAGACGTTCGTTCATCTAGCACCAAGGGAACGGGTTGCAGGAGACACTTTTTCTCCGCTTTCTCAGTCTGTTTCCTAGTGCCGGTTTGGATTTCCTTCAGTTTTCACTGTAAAACAGAGTTGGAGCTAGTACCTCCCCATATATATGTATGGAATGGAGTTTGCAACTGAAAAGAAACTTTGTGTTCCCAACAAGCTGGCGAAGGACGGCTTTCACACACACTTATCTCTCAGAACTGAGCAAGTGGAAAGACGTTCATTCATCTAGCACCAAGGGAACGGGTTGCAGGAGACACTTTTTCTCTGCTTTCTCAGTCTGTTTCCTAGTGCCGGTTTGAAGTTCCTGCAGTTTGCACTGTAAAACCGAGTTGGAGCTAGTACCTCCCCATATCTAATGTATGGAATGGAGTTTTGCAACTGAAAAGAAACTTTCTGTTCCCAACAAGCTAGGTGAAGGACGGCTTTCACACACACTTATCTCTCAGAACTTAGCAAGTGGAGAGACGTTCGTTCATCTACCACCAAGGGAACTGGTTGCAGGAGACACTTTTTCTCTGCTTTCTCAGTCTGTTTCCTAGTGCCGGTTTGAAGTTCCTGCAGTTTTCACTGTAAAACAGTGTTGGAGCTAGTACCTCCCCATATATATGTATGGAATGGAGTTTGCAACTGAAAAGAAACTTTGTGTTCCCAACAAGCTAGGTGAAGGACGGCTTTCACACACACTTACCTCTCAGAACTGAGCAAGTGGAGAGACGTTCGTTCATCTAGCACCAAGGAACGGGTTGCAGAGACTTTTTGTCTGCTTTCTCAGTCTGTTTCCTAGTGCCGGTTTGGATTTCCTGCAGTTTTCACTGTAAAACCGTGTTGGAGCTAGTACCTCCCCATAATATATATGGATTGGAGTTTGCAACTGAAAAGAAACTTTGT
>NW_022589581.1:0-1466 GCF_009834535.1 Camelus ferus | reverse complement strand
AGGATTAAATGAGAGGCTCACACGCAGTACCCAAGAGAAACATGCACTGAGCGAGAATTGAAAGACTATTTTGCACTCTCTTACTTGGCAGCTCTCATCTCCCTGAAAACCACCTCTTCTTTACGTGAAGATGCACAGCTACATCTGTACTTTTAACTAGGTGGAAAGAAGTATGGGAGGGAGTAGACCAAGTGGATGAAGCGAAATATGAATGCTTTTTAAAAGGCACCTTCCCTTGCCCCACAATAAATCTAATGTACATTCTCGACTAATAGACACTAGACAAATACATTGTAAGGGCTTTCTATTCTTAAATTCTGTAGAAGCAAATGGAAGTAAGGTACCAAACAGAACAAATTTTTGCAAGGTTATAAAGAAACTGGTAAATGATTTTTATACCGCGTGTGATTTCATATGTGAAGTTCATAAATTCATCTGCAGTCATACATTTTAATTTTCCTCAGGAGCAGTGGTTAGAATCTAAGGGTTATAGTTTTGATTCTGTTGTTTTGCCCTATTTGCACTAAATAGTTTTATATCTATAGGACATTTTAACTTATGTATTAGTGCATTTACTTCACTTACTATTGCTCATATAACTGGAAAATATTGTTCTATCTTATCTTACAGAATCATTAAGAGAATAAGTTCGGCAAGTTAAGTAAAGATGTTGAAAATTATAAAGCTGAGAAGTTAATTATTAGTAGCATAAGGTATCTATACACACACACATATATACTGCACAAGATATTAATTTTAGGCTCTCTTTATAACATTCTCAAGATCTCAGTTTTCTCTTAAAATGAAGAGTTTTAATTAGTAGCTAGTCATTTATAGTTTTAGTTTGATGAGTCTATGAATAATGAATCTATTATCATTTCAGATTTCACCCAAATACTAGCTAACCATATGATCCTGGAAAGTCACTGCCCCTCTCTGGCCCCCAGAAATGTGGATAATTTATAAATGGAGATAAGAATCTGTACATAAGAGATAACAGCTATTCACGAGATGCTTGTTAGAATTCAAAGCAAGAAAATGAGAGAGAGAACCATTGTCTGAGAAACACACTCTGTACAGAACTCCCCACTGCTCATATTTATACAGTAAATGTGCATGCTATTTTGGTACCACTTCCCCAAGTGTAATAATGTTTATATCTGTCTATATGAAGCACCTTCGAGCAGTCTGGAGTCAGCCTTGCATAATGGACTTGTATAATGGAAACTATAGCATAACTGTTGCTTTTTCCATGTTATTTAAGATTTAAAAATCCACTTTGCAGAGTCTATTTCCATTTATAAATTTCCTTTTAAAGTGTATCCAACCGTATTTTTTAAATTGTCATAGTTAAAAAGAAAACCTCATATACTTTAAACTATATAATCAATATTCCTCTAAAATTTGCTAACATAAAGCAAAGGAAGAAGGACTTATAATCTTGAACTACAAACTCAGCTTTGAAG
>NW_022589580.1:0-1480 GCF_009834535.1 Camelus ferus | reverse complement strand
CTTTGTGCTAGATGAACGAAAGTCTCTCCACATGCTCAGTTGTGAGAGAAAATGTGTGGTGAAAGCCGTCCTTCACCTAGCTTGTGGGAACACAAAGTTTCTCTTCAGTTGCAAACTCCACTCCATATCTATATATGGGGAGGTACTTAGCTCCACTCGGTTTTACAGTGAAAACTGCAGGAATTTCAAACCGGCACTAGGAACAGAACGAGATACCAGATACAAGTTTCTCCTGCAACCAGTTCCTTTCGCTAGATGAACGAACGTCTCGCTCCACATGCTCAGTTCTGAGAGATAAAATATTGAAAGCCGTCCTGCACCTTGCTTGTTGGGAACACAAAGTTTCTCTTCAGTTGCAAACTCCACTCCATACTATATATGGGGGGTACTAGCTCCAACTCGGGTTTACAGTGAAAACTGCAGGAACTTAAACCAGCACTAGGAAAACAGACCGAGATACCAGAGTAAAAGTTTCTCTCCTGCAACCCGTCTCCCTTTGTCTAGATGAACGAACGTCTCTCCACATGCTCAGTTCGAGAGATAAGTGTTTGTGAAAGCCGTCCTTCACCTAGCTTGTTGGGAACACAAAGTTATTCTTCAGTTGCAAACTCCATTCCATACATTAATATAGGGGAGGTACTAGCTCCAAATCGGTTTTACAGTGAAAACGCAGGAACTCAAAACCGGCACTAGGAAACAAACTGAGAAACCAGAGTAAAAGTTTCTCCTGCAAAACCCGTTCCCTTTTTGCTAATGACAACGTCTCTCCACATGCTCAGTTCTGAGATATAATGTGTGTGAAAGCCGTCCTTCAACTAGCTTGTTGGGAAAACTAAGTTTCTCTTCAGTGGCAAATTCCACTCCATACATATATATGGGGAGGTACTAGCTCCAACTCGATTTTAGAGTGAAACCATCAAGAAATTCAAACCGGCACTAGGAAACAGAACGAGATACCAGAGTAAAAGTTTCTCCTGCATCCCATTCCCTTTGTGCTAGATGAACGAACGTCTCTCCACATGCTCAGTTCTGAAAGAAAATTGGGTGTGAAAGCCGTCCTTCACCTAGCTTGTTGGAAACAAATTTCTCTTCAGTTGCAAACTCCACTCCATACATATATATGGGGAGGTTCTAGCTCCAACTCGGTTTTACAGTGAAAATGCAGGAAACTTCAAACCAGGCACTAGGAAACAGAACGGATACAAGAGTACAAGTTCTCCTGCAAACCCGTTCCCTTTGGCTAGATGAACGAACGTCTCTCCACATGCTCAGTTCGAGAGAAAAGTATGTGTGAAAGCCGTCTTCACCTAGATGTTGGGAAACACAAAGTTTCTCTTCAGTTGCAAACTCCACTCCATACATATATATGGGGAGGTACTAAGCTCCAACTCGGGTTTTACAGTGAAAATGCAGGAACTTCAAACAGCACTAGGAAACAGACCGAGATACCAGAGTAAAAGTTTCTCCTGCAAACCGTTCC
>NW_022589579.1:0-1500 GCF_009834535.1 Camelus ferus | reverse complement strand
TTGGAAGAAGGATTAGAAAGCTGTAAAGTTGTTAGCTTTGAAGATAAAGGAAGGGCCATGGGTAAAGAAATGTGGGTGAACTCTAGAAGCTGGAAAAGTCAAGGAAATATATTCTTCCTTTGACCTACAGAAGGGCACACAGCCCTGCTGACATCTTGATTTTTACCCAAGTGATACCTGTTCCTGACTTGACCTACAGAACCATAAAATAATAAGTTTGTGTTGCTTTAAGCTGCAAAATTTGTGATAATTTGTTACAGCAGTGATAAAAATAAGTATAGGGGAGATAATCCAAATTTATGGATTGGAAGGCTCAACATTTTAAAGATGTCAATTCCCCTTCAACTGATTCAAAGATTTATATGTGCACATCAAAATCCCCAAAAGTTAATTGTTGTTACTGTTTTTTTGTAGAACTTGACAAGCTGATTCTAAATACATAGAGAAGCGTGAAGGGCCAACAATAGCCAAGGTGATATTAAAGAACAATTTAAAGGACTTATTATAAAACAATATTGTCTATGTGATAACTACCTAAAGTTAGAGATATAGACCAATGGAACAGTATTGAATGAAACCCTGTACCATACATGAACAGTAATTTAGATAGATTATAAATCTAATAAATTTGAAACATAAAGGCAAGCATCTGGGGGAGGGTAAAGCTCAGGTGGAATGTGTGCTTAGCATGCATAAGGTCTTGGGTTCAACTCCCAGTACCTCCATTAAAATAAATAACCTAATCCCCCACCAAAATAAAGCATCTAGAAAATAGTGTAGGAGATATTTTAATGACTTTGAAGTGGCAAAGAGTTCTTAAACAGGACACAGCACTAAACATAAAAGAAGAGTTTTAAGTTGGACTTCAGTAAAATTAAGAATTATTTTTATCAAGAGATACCATTAAGAAAGTGAAAAGCTAAGCCACACGGTGGGAAAATATATTTGCTATACCTATATCCAACAAAAGACTTGTATCTAGGGCATATAAAGAACAAAAACCAGTGGAGAAAAAGGCAGAACCTTCAATATTAAAATGTGCAAAAAAATTGAACAGGTGCTTCACACACACAAAAAATAAATCCAAATAAGCTATGAAAAGGGGCTGACCTCTTTAGTAATAATGGAAATACGTACTAAAACCACACTTGGAACACCATTAGACATCCACTAGAATAGTTAGTTGTTAAGTGATATGAAGCATTGGTGAGGGCAACAAGCAATGGGGACTCTTACACATGGCCAGTGGGAATATAAATTCTTACAAATACTTTGGAAATAGGCTTTTTGAATGAAAGTTATATATGTATATGTGGGTGTGTATATGTGTACAACATACATACACACACACACACCCTATTACCAAGGGTAACCCATGTGTGTACCCTTCAGAAACTTCTACATCTGAGCACCAAAGGACATCCAGAAAATTCTCATAATCACTATTTGTTATAGCCCCCAAATAGAAAATGAACCGCTAACACACTGTCAACAATAAAT
>NW_022589578.1:0-1527 GCF_009834535.1 Camelus ferus | reverse complement strand
AGAATATTTCTAATTTCAGTCCTTTACAGGTAGCTGTCTAGTTTTCCTAGCACCACTTGTTGAAGAGACTGTCTTTTCTCTATTGTATATTCTTGCCTTCTTTGTCATAGATTAATTGACCATAAGTGCATGGGTTTATTTCTGGACTTTCTATCCTGTTCCATTGATCTATGTGTCTGTTTTTGTGTCAATACTGTAGTGTTTTTATTACTGTAGCTTTGTAGTATAGTCTAAAGTCAGGAAGTGTGATTCCCCCACCTCCGTTCTTCTTTTTCAAGATTGTTTTGACTATTCAGGGTCTTTTGTCCTTCCATCCAAATTTTAACATTTTTTGTTTCAGCTTTGTGAATTTCATTGGTAATTTGATAAGGACATTGTTGGTTCAATTTGCAGTTTCCTAATGACATATGATGTTGGGCATCTTTTCATATGCTTATCTGCCATCTCTATATCTTGGTTGGTGAGGTGTCTCCTTTGATCTTTTGCCCATTTTAAATTATTTCTTTTCTTATTGTTGAAATTTAAGAATGTTTTCTATATTTTGGATGGCTTTATCAGATATGTGTTTTGCAAATACATTCCCCAGTCTGTGGCTTTTTTTTTTTCATTCTTTTAGTGGTATCTTTCACAACTCAGAAGTTTCTAGTTTTAATTAAATTCAGTTTATCATTTTTTTTCATAGACCGTGCTTTGGGTGCTGTATATAAAAACTCACTGCAAAACCAAAGTCACCTAGATTTTTCTCCTATATTATATTCTAGAAGCTTTGTAGTTTTGCAGTTTACATTTATGATCATGATCTATTTTGAGCTAATTTTTTAATTGAAGTATAATTTGCCTCCTACACCATGTTAGTTCCAGCTGTACAACATAGTGATTCAACATTTCTGTACATTAAAAATGATCACTACAATGTCTTATTACCATCTGTCACCTACAAAGTTATTGACTACATTCTTCATACTGTAAATTTCATCCCCATGACACATTTTTTTGTAAGTGGATATCTGTATTTCTTAATCTCCCTCACCTATTTCACTCATCCCCCACATACTCCTTTCTGGTAACCAGCTGTTTTTTCTTTGTTTCTATGAGTCCATTTCTGTTTTGTTTGTTCATTTGTTTCATTTTTTAGATTCCAAATATAAGTGAAATCATAAAGTATTTGTCTGTCTGACTTATTTCACTTAGCGTAATGTCCTCTAGGTACATCCATGTTGTCATAAATGGCAAGATTTCAATCTTTTTCATGGCTGAGTAATATTCCATTTGTGTGTATATATGTG
Source organism: Camelus ferus (assembly GCF_009834535.1). Taxonomy (NCBI): domain Eukaryota; kingdom Metazoa; phylum Chordata; class Mammalia; order Artiodactyla; family Camelidae; genus Camelus; species Camelus ferus. The sequence continues at coordinate 241 of NW_022589578.1, read as the reverse complement.
TGTGTGTGTGTGTGTATACACTTCTTCTTTATTCATTAATCCACTGAAGGGCACTTAGTTTGCTTCCATATCTTGGCTAGTGTAAATAATGTTGCAGTGAACATGAGGATGCATATATCTTTTTAAATTAGTGTTTTTGTTTTCTTTGGAAAAAAACCCAGAAGTAGAATTACTGGATTATATGGTATTTCTATTTTTAATTCTTGACAAAATGCCATACTATTTCCCATAGTGGCTATAT
>NW_022589577.1:0-1531 GCF_009834535.1 Camelus ferus | reverse complement strand
GACACAACATTGTAAAAGATTTAACAATAAAAAAGACAAATAAAAAATAGAAATGTTCTAAAAATAGAAAAAAAGAAATTTAGTTAATGGTAAAAGTGATGGAATGGAGAAGTTATGAGCCTCAAGAAGCGGCAGGAGAGTACGCCAGTGTCTCTGCTAGGACGTGTTTTACTTAGGCTGCAGTAAGATTCCTCACCTGGCTATCTGTGAGGTATTTTTAATGATAACTTTAATCAGTGTATAATTATATACCTAAAAAAAATTATACGCCACTACTGCTGCAAGGCTCAACGAGATCAGCAAGCTCCTATCCATCAGCTCCACCCTGCTCCACAGAGGCAACTCTCGTAACAATGTTAGTTATTATTTTTCATAGTTTTCTCCATATTTTAATGTGCATACACTGAAATTTTGGGTGTCAGTTTTAGACATTATATTTTTAATTTATAATTGTTAAGAATATTAAATCCCTTAAACCTATTTTTCTTACATTGCTTCCCCTTTCTCTCTTTCCTCCTTTATCCTCCCAATATGATATTGTGCCTATTGAGGAAGTAGATATAATAATTTGACAAATTTTGATCACTACTGAAAAGAAAAATGGTTCTTTTGATTATGCTTGCTTTTGATTATCGGTTTTATGGATGCCATTAGTTCCCATTTTTCTCCATAATTTTTTTCTCAGTCCTACAGTTTTCTACTCTTTAACAGCTTTGTTAAATGTTTCTTCGTGTAATTTTCCACATGGAGACATATCTTAGATAATCTGCTGATTCCTTGTTTTCTGCTTCCTTTTGCTACACCTTGCACTGCAGACTCTCTATAGTTGCTGGACATTTGGCGATATGGTCATTTAATCAGACTGGATTACGTGTTGGGTTATTGTTTCTGGAATCTTTCTCTTCTTTCCTGATTTACTTTGTCGTTTTGATGGCCCATGTTCTCCAATAGCATCTCAAACAAGTTACGTGCTAAGTACGTTCTTTGCGAACATAATGGAACATATCTTCATTCCACTTGACTACTTGACTGAAAGTTATGCAATACATACATAGTTTTCTCAGCTATTTAGAGAGAGAAACAAAGAGAGAGAAATAAAACAGGGAAAGAGGCGAATGTTAAATACACAAAAGAGCAGAATGAAAACATCTCAGGAGAAACTCTTGCAAACAGGTGACAATGGGCAACCGGCTGATACATTTTTATTAAATTTTTAAAACTCAGAGCTGGGCAAAGGGAATTCCATTTTCTGGCGTGGCCTGAAAGAACGTTGAAAGTTCCACTGTCCTAATTAAAGTAGAAAGTGGGACAAACTGAACTGAACAATCGACAGCTTCTTAGATTCATAAGAGAAGTGAGGTCACAGGGTGAATGGCTGCCACTAACTTGGGGAGAACTACAGGCAAATAAATAGTGAGCACCCCAACTTCCAGGGGTGGTGACCCATGAGGAGAACCCTCTGCAGGAACCAGTGCCGGGATGAGGAAGTCTGGACTGTAATTGAGAAATTGCTGGAGGCTCACAATGGATG
>NW_022589576.1:0-1553 GCF_009834535.1 Camelus ferus | reverse complement strand
ACCAGTGGATGCTCAGCTGTAAGTGAATCGACAGGATTGAGTGAAGAGATGGGAGCATATCCTTATTGTGGTGGCTGCTTTCTGTCCGATGCCTTGAGATTTGGGGAAGGGTTTACAAGTGCGGAGAGGGGAGATCAGGTCCTCTGTGCTCTTCCTGAGTGCCCTGGCCTTACCCATTCCCCCAGCCCCCTCTGGGCAGCCAAGCCGAGGAGCTGGGCCACTGGGGGTTGTGCTGATCAATAATCCACCTTTACCCCAAGTCCGGGGGGTAGGTAAACCTGGTTGTAGACTCTGGAGTCAGGTCCTTGGAGGAATTCCTCACCGAACTATGTTTTGGCATTTTATTTTCCTCTATAACCTCCAGCTGAAGAAGAAGATTGTCTTAGACACATGAAAGGTGAGGACGCCTACTGTCCCCTCGGAACCCAGGTGGGGCTGGGAGTCTGCTGTTTGTATAGCCAGTGGGCTCATGTTGCTTTGGGCATCCCTGTGCCTGAATTCCTGCAGTACACTTGGTGGTAAGGACGGGGGTGCCTGGCAGGGAGGGAAGCGGGTCGGGGGACTGCACAGCTGGGGAGATGTTAACCTGGGGTGAGCGGGAGCCTGGTGATGCATGGCTTCTTGGTGCAGGGAACTCTCCACACTCAGAGGGGTTCCCACTCCCGCAAGGGCCCTTTGATCAGGGAGCTGGGCTGTCAGGGGACCACAGGGCTCCCAGTGAGGATTAAGGTGGCTTCAGGCAATGGGAAGTGAGGGATCCAGCGGCACTTAAATTAACTGTGCACCCAAACCCAGCCCCCACCTTTTTCAGCCTGTTTCCTAGTCTGCAAAACTGGAATGATATTAACCATCCCGCGGGGTGGTTGATGGGCTGGGACAGACTAGACAGTCAGGAGCTGGAATTCCTCTGTCCCCTGATTGTTTTCCTTCTTTCTGACTATTTGCTCTCACAAGCTCAGTCTCTCTGTCTCTCTCTCTTTCACTTCTAACTTTCTCTCATGCTCTGGTTTCATTTGATTTCCAACCACCGCCCCTCCCCCTCGCCAATCGCTAGATGAGTGAACTTGATTTCTGTGTGTCAGTTCCAAATTCTTAGGAAAGATGCTCTGTCTCCCTCTGGATATGTTGTCCAACCCATCAGTTGTGGCCAGAGGAGCGAGTCCCTCTGGGACCAGTGGAGTGTCTCTGCCCAGCCCCCCAGCCACCACTGTGGGAGCACATAGCTCTCCGAGGAGGAGGTACTGGCTGTGACCTTGTGTCAGTCAGTATGAATTTATGTCTCCTCTTGCCCCACCTTCATCCTCCTAAACAAAGATGAAAATTAACACTCCGGGATTTGTGTCATGGAACACTCAGGGTGGGGGCTAAGGGGCTGGAATCTCTGCTGCATGTAAGAGGCTACAGTGAATCCCCAATGAGAGCCTGCAAAGGGAACACCACCGGCCCCAACTGGCACTTAGGGTGCTGAGTCTGCGTGATGTTGAGCTAGGCTTCTGACCACAGCTCGGGGGTCTTGTCTGACCAGTTAGCCTTTGAAATCAACCAGCTTTGTA
>NW_022589575.1:0-1563 GCF_009834535.1 Camelus ferus | reverse complement strand
GTTGAAGTTCCTGCAGTTTTCACTGTAAAGCCGAGTTGGAGCTCGTAACTACCCATAATTATGTATGGAGTGGAGTTTCAACTGAATAAAACTTTGGGTTCCCAAAAAGCTAGGTGAAGGACGGCTTTCACACACACCTATCTCTCTGAACTGAGCATGTGGAGAGACGTTCGTTCATCTAGCACAAAGGGAAAGGGTTGCAGGAGAAACTTTTACTCTGGTTTCTCTATCTGTTTCCTAGTGTCGGTATGAAGTTCCTGCAGTTTTCACTGTAAAACAGATTTGGACTCGTACCAACCCATATTATGTATGGAGTGGAGTTTGCAACTGAAAAGAATCTTTGTGTTCCCAACAAGCTTCGTGAAGGATGGCTATCACACACACATATCTCTCAGAACTGAGCATGTGGAGAGACGTTCGTTCATCTAGCACAAAAGGAATTGGTTGCAGGAGAAAATTTTACTCTTGTTTCTCAGTCTGTGTCCTTGTGCCGGTTTGAAGTTCCTGCAGTTTTCACTGTAAAACCGAGTTGGAGCTCGTACCTCCCTATTTATGTAAGGAGTGGATTTCCCAAGTTAAAAGAAACTTTGTGTTCCCAACAAGCTAGGAGGAAGACGGTTTTCACACACACTTTTCTCTCAGAAGTGAGCATGTGGAGAGACGTTCCTTTATCTAGCACAAAGGGAACGGGTTGCAGGTGAAAATTTTACTCTGGTTTCTCAGTCTGTTTCCTAATGCCGGTTTTAAGTTCCTGCAGTATTCACTGTAAAACCTAATTGGAGATCATACCTCCTCATATATATGTATGGAGTGGAGTTTGCAAGTGAAAAGAAACTTTGTGTCCCCAACAAGCTAGGTGAAGGAAGGCTTTCACACACAATTTTCTCTCAGAACTGAGCATGTGGAGAGACGTTCGTTCATCAAACACAAAGATAACGGGTTGCAGGAGAATCTTTTTCTCTGGTTTCTCAGTCTGTTTCCTAGTGCCGGTTTGAAGTTCCTGCAGTTATCATTGTAAAACCGAGTTGGAGCTCGTACCTCCCCATATATATGTATGGAGTGGAGTTGCAAGTGAAAAGAAACTTTGTGTTCCCAACAATCAAGTTGAAGGACGGCTTTCACACACACTTATCTCTCAGAACTGAGCATGTGGAGAGACGTAAGTTCATCTAGCACAAAGAGAACGTGTTGCAGAAGAAATTATAGTCTAGATTCTCAGTCTGTTTCCTAGTGCCGGTTTGATGTTCCTGCAGTTTACATTGTAAAACACAGCTGGAGCTCGTACCAACCCATATATATGTATGGAGTGGAGTTTGCAAGTGAAAAGAAACTTTGTGTTCCCAACAAGCTAGGTGAAGGACGGCTTTCACACACACCTATCTCTCTGAACTGAGCATGTGGAGAGACGTTCGTTCATCTAGCACAAAGGGAACGGGTTGCAGGAGAAACATTTACTCTGGTATCTCAGTCTGTTTCCTAGTGCCGGTTTGATGTTCCTGCAGTTTTCACTGTAAAACCGAGTTGGAGCTAGTACCCCCATATATATGTATGTAGTGGAATTTG
>NW_022589574.1:0-1565 GCF_009834535.1 Camelus ferus | reverse complement strand
CCTCGGTTTTACAGTGAAAACTGCAGGAACTTCAAACCGGCACTAGGAAACAGACTGAGAAACCAGAGTAATAGTTTCTCCTGTAACCCGTTCCCTTTGAGATAGATGAACGAACGTCACTCCACATGCTCAGTTCTGAGAGATAAGTGTGTGTTAAAGCCGTCCTTCAACTTGCTTGTTGGGAACAAAAAGTTTATATTCAGTTGCAAACTCCACTCCTTACATATATATGGGGAGGTACTAGCTCCAACACGGTTTTACCGTGAAAACTGCAGGAACTTCAAACATGCACTAGGAAACAGACTGAGAAACCAGAGTAAAATTTTCTCCTGAAACCCGTTCCCTTTGAGCTAGATGAACGAAAGTCTCTCCCCTTGTTCAGTTCTGAGAGATAAGTGTGTGTGAAAGCCGTCCTTCACCGAGCTTGTTGGGAACACAAGGTTTCTTTTAAGTTGCAACTCCACTCCATAATATATATGGGGAGGGTACTAGCCCCAAATCTATTTTACTGTGAAAACTGCAGGAACTTCAAACCGGCACTAGGAAACAGACTGAGATACCAGAGTAAAAGTTTCTCCTGAAACCCGTTCCCTTGGTGCTAGATGAACGAACGTCTCTCCCCTAGTTCAGTTCTGAGAGATAAGTGTGTGTGAAAGCCGTCGGTCACCTTGCTTGTTGGGAACACAAAGTTTCTTTACATTTGCAAACTCCACTCCATACATATATATGGGGAGGTACTAGCTCCAAATCGGTTTTACAATGAAAACTGCAGGAACTTCAAACCGGCACTAGGAAACAGACTGAGAAACCAGCGTAAAAGTTTATCCTGCAACCCGTTCCCTTGGTGCTAGGTGAACGAACGTCTATCCACATGTCCAGTTCTGATAGATAAGTGTGTGTGAAAGACGTCCTTCAACTAGCTTGTTGGGAAGACAAAGTTTCTTTTCAGTTGCAAACTCAACTCCATACGTATATATGGGGAGTTACTAGCCCCAACTCGGTTTTACAGTGAAAACTGCAGGAACTTCAATCAGGCACTAGGAAACAGACTGAGAAACCAGAGTAAAAGTTTCTCCTGAAACCTGTTCCCTTGGTGCTAGATGAACGAACGTCTCTCCACATGCTGATTTCTGAGAGATAAATGTGTCTGAAATCCGTTCTTCAACAAGCTTGTTGGGAACACAAACCTTTTTTCAGTTGCAAACTCCACTCCATACATATATACGGGGAGTACTAGCTCCTACTCGGTTTTACAGTGAAAATTGCAGGAACTTCAAACCGGCAGAGGAAACAGACTGAAATACCAGAAAGTTTCTCCTGCAACCAACTTTCCCTTGATTGCTAGATGAACGAACGTCTCTCCACATGCTCAGTTCTGAGAGATAAGTGGTGTGAAAGCCTACTTCACCTAGCTTGTTTGGAACACAAAAGTTTCTTTTCAGTTGCAAACTCCAATCCATACGTATATATCAGAGGTACTAGCTCCAACACGGTTTACAGTGAAAATTGCAGGAACTTCTAACTGGCACTAGGAAACAGATGAGAAACCAGAGTAAAAGTTTCTC
>NW_022589573.1:0-1569 GCF_009834535.1 Camelus ferus | reverse complement strand
CCTCCCCCTGGACAGGGGAGGGTAATTAGCGGACTTCCCCCTGCCAGGGAACACCTGTGACACCAGGAAGCTTCGTGGAGTAAGGCCCAGAACTTCCCCACAGTCAGTCAGCCGTGTTCCTGAATTCTGAGTGTGGGGATGTTCCGTCTTCTGTCTGCAGCACCCGGGATCTCCTAGGAGCCTTTCGAGAGTCTTCCCCGAGTCCCTCCCACTGCGGACTGCCCGGGAATGGCGGGGGTTGGGCTTGAAAAGCAGGTAGCATCTAGTGCCTCCCCATGGACAAGGGAGGTAATTAGCGGAATTCCCCTTGCGAGGGAACACCTGTGACACCAGGACGCTGCGTGGAGGGCGGCCCTAAACCTCACCCACACAGTCACCCGTGTTCCGGAATTCTGAGTGTGGGGAGGATCCGTCTTCTGTCTGCAGCTCCCGGGATCTCCTAGGAGCCCTTCGAGTGTCTTCCCCGAGTCCCACCCAGTGCTGGCAGCCGGGGAAAGCCGGGGGTTGGGCTGGAAACGCAGGTAGCATCTAGTGCCTCCCCATGGACAGGGAGGTAATTAGCGGACTTCCCCCTGCCAGGGAACACCTGTGACACCAGGAAGCTTCGTGGAGTGCGACCCTAAACCTCACTCACACAGTCACCCGTGTTCCGGAATTCTGAGTGTGGGGAGGTTCCGTCTTCTGTCTGCAGCACCCGGGATCCCCTAGGAGCCCTTCGAGAGTCTTCCCCGAGTCCCTCCCACTGCGGGCTGCCGGGGAAAGGCGGGGGTTGGGCTGGAAAAGCAGGTAGCATCTAGTGCCTCCACCTGGACAGGGGAAGTACTTAGAGGACTTCCCCCTGCCAGGGAACACCTGTGACTCCAGGCAGCTGCGTGGAGGGCGGCCCTAAACCTCACCCATACAGTCAGACGTGTTCCGGAATTCTGAGTGTGGGGAGGGTCCGTCATCTGTCTGCAGAACCGGGATCACCTAGGAGCCATTCGAGTGTCTTCCCCGAGTCCCTCCCTTTGCGGGCTGCCGGGGAAGGCGGGGGGTTGGGTTGGAAACGCAGGTAGAATCTAGTGCCTCTCCCTGGACAGGGAGGTAATTAGCGGATTTCCCCCTGCCAGGGAACACCTGTGACACCAGGAAGCTTCGTGGAGTGCGGCACAGAACCTCCCCCTCACAGTCAGCCGTGTTCCGGAATTCTGAGTGTGGGGAGGATCCGTCTTCTGTCTGCAGCTCCCGGGATCTCCTAGGAGCCCTTCGAGTGTCTTCCCCGAGTCCCTCCCAGTGCTGGCAGCCGGGGAAAGGCGGGGGTTGGGCTGGAAACGCAGGTAGCATCTAGTGCCTCCCCATGGAGAGGGGAGGTAATTAGCGGACTTCCCTTGCGAGGGAACACCTGAGACACCAGGAAGCTGCGTGGAGGGCGGCCCTAAACCTCACCCCACAGTCACCCGTGTTCCGGAATTCTGAGTGTGGGGAGGTTCCGTCTTCTGTCTGCAGCACCGGGATCTCCTAGGAGTCCTTCGAGTGTCTTCCACGAGTCCCTCCCGTGCGGGATGTCGGGGAATGGCGGGGGTTGGGCTG
>NW_022589572.1:0-1573 GCF_009834535.1 Camelus ferus | reverse complement strand
AGGGACACGGCCGTGAGCCCAGTCACGGCCGCCCGTGCACGGGGAAGCCCGGAGTGCGCTGCCGTTCTTCTGCAGTGACTCCAGGAAGAGACAGAGGACTATTCTTTCCTCTTACCGAGCCGAGCAGCTGGCGGTGGGGGGCGAGTTTGCACAGGGCACCAAGGGTGACCAGGTGCAGGTTCCCAGCTGGGCGACGAATGGCCGCACCCTGGGCAGGCCACGAAGGCTGCTCCTTGGAAAGGTTGGGGCCCTCCGTTCCACGGGGTTACCTGCAGGGTAGAATGGATGGCTGGGTTGGATGACAGACAAAAGCGCCAACACCGACAAGAGCCATAACCCAACGCAGCAGACGTCGGCACGGGGCACCCTCCCCTCCACCGGGTGCCCAGAGAGCAGCATGGTGCCACACGCTCCGCCCAGCCCTCTGGGGCCTGCTTGCAGTCTGGGCCGTACAGGGGAACACGGGGATTCGACACTGACGCCGCACGTCGCCATCACCGCTGTCTCAAAGTGGAGGAAGCCAAGGGTCCTCCTGCCCGAGAGGCTGCACAAAGAGCTTCCAGCACACGGGCAAACTACCGCCTTCCCAACATCCAGCTGCTCTGGGCGGGATGGCCCTCCCCGCCACCTTCCCCAGCTCCACGCAAGCTTGCCGGCGCGGACCAGGAACACGGAAACGGGACGGATGTGAAGAGCTCATTCTCCACACGAGCAAGCAGAGCCGCACCAGGGTCACCGCTCTGCATTCAGGGCTCTGCCTGCAGGGCTCTGCCTGCAGGGCTCTGCCTGCAGGACCCTGCCAGGCCCTCTCTGCCCCCTCTTCAAAAGGGCACCCTCTTCCACGATGGGCTGCCCCTGGGTTCAAAGAACACTGGGAGCTGGGGCATCCCGAGTCCTGCGCGGAGCGCCAAGGGCTCCCTAGGGACAAGGTGTCCTCGAGGACTCAGGCGCGCTACAATCATCCCTATCCTCAGGGACGTCGGATTTTACGTTCGCTATGGAACGCACCCTACCTGCGTGCTATGGGAGAGTGACGTGGGGAGTCTCAACCACACCACCCTGACACCAAAGGGACTGTACCAGCTCGTGCGCAAAACCCCACGATGTGCCATGAGACCGACGACAGTTCTGACAGGTCCAGGGCAGGCCCGACCCGGCGCAGTGTGGAGGACAACACAACGTACGCACTCTGGTGCGCATCGGAATTCCCCGCAGCGAAGGAGGCATTTTCACGGCGGGCTTTTTCCCTTCCAGCCTCTATTCCCTACTACAAACGCACCATCTCTGAGAGCCAGACTTTTCTGCCCAGGGTACAACTGGAGGCAGCGGCCAAGACACACTTACCTCCCGAGATAAGACAGTGTCGGGCTGTGACGTTTACCACAAACCAGGAAGACTCCCAAGTGCACAAAAGCACACCGTATAATGCTGGAGGGGGTTTTTTGCCACCTTTTCCAGTTAAAAGGATCTCAATGGACATTCTAACTGGAGAATCACCTGGCCTGAGCCGGAAACCAGTCAAAAGAACGACAACACAGAATCCGTCTCAGTGACCCAGGAGCAAACCTAGGTG
>NW_022589571.1:0-1621 GCF_009834535.1 Camelus ferus | reverse complement strand
TCTCTCGAGAACGGAGCATGTGGAGAGACGTTCGACATCTAGAACAAATGGAACGGGTAGCAGGAGAAAATTACTTTGGTTTCTCAGTCTGTTTCCGACTGCCGTTTGAATTCCTGCAGTTTCGCTTGTTAAAACCGAGTTGAAGCTAGTACCTCCGCATAAAATGTTGGAGTGGGGATTGCAACTGAAAAGAAACTTTGTGTTCCCAACAAGGTAGGTGAAGTACGGCTTTCACCACCCTATCTCAGAACTGAGCATGGGAGAGACGTCGTTCATCTAGCACATAGGGAACGGTTTGCAGGAGAAACTTTTACTCTGGTTTCTCAGTATTGTTCATAGTGCCGGTTTGAATTTCCTGAAGTTTTCACTGTAAAAAACGAGATGGATCTTGTACCTCCCCAATATATGTTGGAGTGGTGTTTGCAACTGAAAGAAACTTTGTGTTCCCAACAAGCTAGTTGAAGGACGGCTTTCACACAACTTATCTCTCAGAATGAGCATGTGGAGAGACGTTCGTTCATCTAGAACAAATGGAACGGGTAGCATGAGAAAATTTACTCTGGTTTCTCAGTCTGTTCCTACTGCCGGTTTGAAGTTCCGGCAGTTTTCACTGAAAACCGAGTTGAAGCTAGTACCTCCGCATAAATATATGGAGTGGGTTTGCAACTGAAAAGAAACTTTGTTGTTCCCAAACAAGGTAGGTGAGGACGGCTTTCACACACCACTTATCTCTCAGAACTGAGCATGTGGAGAGGACGTTCGTTCATCTAGCACAAAGGGAACGGGTTTGCAGTAGTACTTAGTAACTACTCTGGTTTCTCAGTCTGTTTCCTAGTGCCGGTTGAAGTTCCTGCAGTTTTCACTGTAAAACCGAGTTGGTGCTAGTCGTCCGCGATATATGTATGGAGTGGGTTTTGCAACTGAAAAGAAACTTTGTGTTCCAACAAGCTAGGGTGAAGGACGGCTTTCACACACACTTAACTCTCAGAACTGAGCATGTTGGAGACGTTCGTTCATCTAGCACAAGGGAACGGATTGCAGGAGAAACTTTTACTCTGGTTTCTCAGTCTGTTTCTACTGCCGGTTTGAATTTCCTGCAGTTTTCACTAAAACAGTGTTGGAGCGCTAGTACCTCCGCATATATGTATAGAGTGGAGTTTGCAACTGAAAAGAAAAACTAGTGTTCCCAAAAAGCTAGGGAATGAAGCTTTCACACACACTGATCTCAGAATGAGCATGTGGAGAGACGTCGTTCATCTAGCACAAAGGGAACGGGTCACAGGAGAAACTTTACTCTGGTTCTCAGTCTGTTTCCTTGTGCCGGTTTGAAGTTCCTGCAGTTTTCACTGTAAAACCGAGTTGGGCTTGTCCTCCCCATATATGTATGGAGTGGAATTTGCAACTGAAAAGAAAAACTTGTGTTCCCAACAAGCTAGGTGAGGACGCTTTCACACACACTTATCTCTCAGAACTGAGCATGTGGAGAGACGTTCGTTCATCTAGCACAAAGGAAACGGGTTGCAGGAGAAACTTTTTCTCTGGTTTCTCAGTCGTTCCAACTGCCGATTTGAATTTCCTGCAGATTTCACTGTAAAAAGATTTGAAGCTAGTACCTCCGCAT
>NW_022589570.1:0-1631 GCF_009834535.1 Camelus ferus | reverse complement strand
GAGTTGGAGTTTGTTCCTCCCCACATATATGATGGAATGGAGTTTGCCAACTGAAGGAATCCTGTGTTCCCAAACAAGCTCTGTGAAGGACGGCTTTCACCACACACTAATCTCTCAGAACTGAGCAAGTGGAGAGACTTCGTTATCTGCACCAAGGGAACGGGTTGCAGAGACACTTTTTCTCTGCTTTCTCAGTCTTTTCCTAGTGCCGGTTTGAAGTTCCTGCAGTTTCACTGTAAAACCGAGTTGGAGCTTGTACCTCCCCATATATATGTATGGAATGGAATTTGGAACTGAAAAGAAACTGTGTTCCCAACAAGCTAGTTGAAGGACGGAGTTCACACACACTTACCTCTCGGGACTGAGCAAGTGGAGAGACTTTCGTTCATCTAGCACCAAGGGAACGGTTTGCAGGAGACACTTTTTCTGCATTCTCAGTCTGTTTCTAGTGCCTTTGAAGTTCCTGGGTTTTTCACTGTAAAACCGAGTTGGAGCTTGTACTCCCATATATATGTACGGAATGGAGTTTGCAAACTGAAGAGAAACTTTGTGTTCCCAACAAGATTTGATGAAGGACGGCGTTCACGCACAAACTCTCAGAACTGAGCAACTGGAGAGACGTTCGTTCATCTAGCCCAAGGGAACGGTTGCAGGAGACACTTTTTCTCTGCTTTCTCAGTCTGTTTCCTAGTGCCGTTTTGAAGTTCCTGCAGTTTTCACTCTAAAACCGTGTTGGAGCTTGTACCTCCCATATATATGTATGGAATGGAGTTTGCAACTGAAAAGAAACTTGTTTCCCAAACAAGATAGATGAAGAAAGGCGTTCACACACACTTATCTCTCAGAACTGAGCAAGTGGAGAGACGTTCATTCATCTAGCACCATGGGAACGGATTGCAGGAGACACTTTTTCTCTACTTTCTCAGTCTGTTTCCTAGTGCCGGTTTGAAGTTCCTGCAGTTTTCACTGTAAAACCGAGTTGGAGCTTGTACCTCCCCATATATATGTATGGAATGAGTTGCAACTGAAAAGAAACTTTGTGTTCCAACAAGCTAGGTGAAGGACAGCTTCACATAATCTTATCTCTCAGAACATGCAATGGAGAGACGTTCGTTCATCTAGCACCAAGGGAACGGTTTGCAGAGCACTTTTTCTCTGCTTCTCAGTCTGTTTTCCTAGTGCCGGTTTGAAGTTCCTGCAGTTTTCACTGTAAAACCGAGTTGGAGCTTGTACCTCCCCATATATATGTATGGAATGGAGTTTGCAACTGAAAAGAAACTGTGTTCCCAACAAGCTAGGTGAAGGACGGCTTTCACACACACTTATCTCTCAGAACTGAGCAAGTGGAGAGACGTTCGTTTATCTAGCACCAAAGGGAACGGGTTGCAGGAGACACTTTTCTGCTTTCTCAGTCTGTTTCCTAGTGCGTTTTGAAGTTCCTGCAGTTTTCCTGTAAAACCGAGTTGGAGCTTGTACCTCCCCACATATATGGATGGAATGGAGTTTGCAACTGAAAGGAATCTGTGTTCCCAACAAGCTATGTGAAGGACGGCTTTCACACACACTTATCTCTCAGAACTGAGCAAGTGGAGAGACGTTCGTTTATCTAGCACCAATGGAACGGGTTGCAG
>NW_022589569.1:0-1656 GCF_009834535.1 Camelus ferus | reverse complement strand
CGTTCTTCACCTAGCTTGTTGGGAACACAAAGTTTCTTTTCACTTGCAAACTCCACTCCATACATATTATGGGGAGGTACTAGCTCCAACTCGGTTTTACAGTGAAAACTGCAGGAACTATCACACCTGCACTAGGAAACAGACTGAGAAACCAGAGTAAAAGTTTCTCCTGCAACCGTTCCCTTTGTGCTAGATGAACGAAACGTCTCTCCTCGTGCTCAGTTTGAGAGATAATTGTGTGAAGCCGTCCTTCACCTAGCTTGTTGGGAACACAAAGTTTCTTTTCACTTGCAAACTCCCTCCATACATATATATGGGGAGGTACTAGCTCCAACTCGGTTTTACAGTGAAAACTGCAGGTACTTCAAACCCGCACTAGGAAAACAGACTGAGAAACAACCAGAGTAAAAGTTTCTCCTCCAACCGTTCCCTTGTGCTAGATGAACGAGTCTCTCCGCATGCTTAGTTTCTGAGATAAAGAGTGTGAAATCCGTTCTTCACCTAGCTTGTTGAGAACACAAAGTTTCTTTTCAATTGCAACTCCTCTCCATACATATATATTGGGGAGGGTACTAGCTCCAAACTCCGTTTTACAGTGAAACCGCAGGAACTTCAAACCGACACTAGGAAACAGACTGTGAACACCAGAGTAAAGTTTCTCCTGCAACCCGTTCCCTTTGTGCTAGATGAACGAACGTCTCTCCACATGCTCACTTCTGAGATATACTGTGTTTTAAAAGCAGTCCTTCACCTGGCTTTTCGGGAACACAAACTTTCTCATCAGTAGCAAACTACCCACATACATATACATGTAGGGATGTAGAGGTTGCACTTCAGTTTTCCTGTAAAAACTGCAGGAACTTCAAATCGGCACTAGAAACAGGACTGACAACCAGAGTATAAAGTTTCGTCCATTGACCCGTTCCAATTGTGCTGATGAACGAAGTCTCTCCAGATGCCGGTATATGAGAGGTAATGTGTGTGTGCAAGTCGTCCTTCATGTAGGTTGTTGAACACAAAGTTTTTTCAGTTGCAAATCCACTCCATACATATATATGGGGAAGTACTAGCTCCAACTCGGATTTTACAGTGAAAACTGCAGGAACTTCAAACCGGCACTAGGAAACAGACTTGAAACCAGAGTAAAAGTTTCTCCTGCAACCCGTTCCCTTGTGCTAGATGAACGAACGTCTCTCCACTGCTCAGTTCTGAGAGATAAGTGTGTGGGAAAGCGATCCTTCACCTAGCTTGTTGGGAACACAAAGTTTCTTTTCACTTGCAAACTCCACTCCATTCATATATATGGGGTGGTACTAGATCCAAATCGTTTTTACAGTGAAAACTGCAGGAACTTCAAACCGGCACTAGGAAACAGACTGACAAACCAGAGTAAAAGTTTCTCCTGGCAACCGTTCCCTTTGTGCTAGTGAAACGAACGTCTCTCCACCATGCTCAGTTCTGACAGATGTGTGTGTGAAAGCCATCCTTCACCTAGCTTCTGTTGGGACACAAAGTTTCTTTTCACTTGAAAACTCCACTCCATACATATATATGGGAGGTACTAGCTCCAACTCGGTTTTACAGTGAAAAACTGCAGGAACTTCAAACCGGCTCTAGGAAACAGACTGAGAAACCAGAGTAAAAGTTTCTCCTGCA
>NW_022589568.1:0-1698 GCF_009834535.1 Camelus ferus | reverse complement strand
AACTCGTTTTTACAGTGAAAAGTGCAGGAACTTCTAACCGGCACTTGTAAACAGACTGAGAAACCAGAATAAAAGTTTCTCCTGCAACACGTTCCCTTTGAGCTAGATGAACAAAAGTCTCTCCACAAGCTCAGTTCTGAGAGAGAAGTGTGTGAAAGCCGTCCTTCACCTAGCTTGTTGGGAACACAAAGTTTCTTTTCAGTTGCAAACAAACTCCATACATATATATGGGTTGGTACTAGCACCAACTCGTTTTTACAGTGAAAACTGCAGGAACTTCAAACAGGCACTTGGAAACAGAATGAGAAACCAGAGTAAAACTTTCTCCTGCAACCCGTTCCCTTTGTGCTAGATGAACGAACGTCTCTCCACATGCTCAGTTCTGAGAGAGAAGTGTGTGTGAATGCCGACCTTCACCTACCTTGTTGGGAACACAAAGTTTCTTTAGTTGCAAATACATTCCATAAATATAGATGGGGAGGTACCAGCTCCAACTCGTTTTTACAGTGAAATCTGCAGGAACTTCAAACCGGCACTTGCAAAAAGACTGATAAACGAGAGTAAAAGTTTCTCCTGCAACCCGTTCCCTTTGTGCTAGATGAACGAACGTCTCTCCACATGCTCAGTTCTGAGAGAGAAGGGTGTGTGAAAGCCGTCCTTCACCTAGCTTGTTGGGAACATAAAGTTTCTTTTCAGTTGCAAACTACAATCCATACATATCTAAGGGTTGGTACTAGCTCCAACTCGTTTTTACAGTGAAAACTGCAGGGACTTCAAACCGGCACTTGGAAACAGACTGAGAGACCAGAGTAAAAGTTTCTCCTGCAACCCGTTCCCTTTGTGCTAGATGAACGAACGTCTCTCCACATGCTCAGTTCTGAGAGAGAAGTGGGTGTGAAAGCCGTACTTCACCTAGCTTGTTGGGAACACAAAGTTTCTTTTTAGTTGCAAAGTACACTCCATACATATCTATGGGTTGGTATTAGCTCCAACTCGTTTTTACAGTGAAAACTGCAGGAACTTCAAACAGGCACTAGGAAACAGACTGAGAAACCAGAGTAAAATTTTTCCTGCAACCCGTTCCATTTGTGCTAGATGAACGAACGTGTCTCCACATGCTCAGTTTTGAGAGAGAAGTGTGTGTGAAAGCCGTCCTTCACCTAGCTTGTTGGGAACACAAAGTTTCTTTTCAATTACAAACTACACTCCATATATATATATGGGTTGGTACTAGCTCCAACTCGTTTTTACAGTGAAAACTGCAGGAACATCAAACCGGCACTAGGAAACAGATTGAGAAACCAGAGTAAAAGTTTCTCCTGCTACCCGTTCCCTTTGTGCTAGATGAACGAACGTCTAGCCACATGCACAGTTCGGAGAGATAAGTGTGTGTGAAAAGCGGTCCTTCACCTAGCTTGTTGGGAACACATAGTTTCTATGTAGTTGCAAAGTACACTCCATAAATATATATGGGGAGGTACTAGTTCCAACTCGTTTTTACAGTGAAAACTGCTGGAAATTCAAACCGGCACTTGGAAACAGACTGAGAAAAGAGAGTAAAAGTTTCTCCTGCAACCCGTTCCCTTTGTGCTAGATGAACGAACGTGTCTCCACATTCTAAGTTCTGAGAGATAAGTGAGTGTGAAAGCCTTCCTTCAGCTAGCTTGTTGGGAACACAAAGTTTCTTTTCAGTTGCAA
>NW_022589567.1:0-1704 GCF_009834535.1 Camelus ferus | reverse complement strand
TCGTATCCTAGTGCCGGTTGGAAGTTCCTGCAGTTTTCACTATAAAAAAACGATTTGGTGCTACTTCGTCCACATAGTATATGTATGGAGTGGAGTTTGCAATGAAAAGAAACTTAGTGTTCCAACAATCTAGGTGAAGGATGGCTTTCACAAACTTATCTCTCAGAACTGAGCATGTGGAGAGACTTTCGTTCATCTAGCGAAGGGGCACGGTTTGCAGAGGAAATATTTACTCTGCTTTCTCGTCTGTTTCCTGTTGCCGGTTTGAAGTTCTGCAGTTTCCACTGTAAAACCGGTTGGAGATAGAACTTCCCCATATATAAGTATGGAGTGGAGTTTGCAAGTGAAAAGAAACTTGTGTTCCCAGCAGCTAGATGAAGAACGGTTTCACACACACTTATCTCTCAGAACTGAGCTTGTAAGATACTTTCTTTCTCTGGCACAAAGGGAACGGGTTGCAGGAGAATCTTTTACTCTGGTTTTCAGTCTGTGTCCTGTTGCCGGGTTGAAGATCCTGCAGTTTTCACTGTAAAACCCAGTTGGAGCTAGAACCTCCCTATATATATGTATGGAGTGGAGTTTGCAAGTGACAAGAAACTTTGTGTTCCCAACAAGCTAGGTGAAGGACGGCTTTCACACACACTTATCTCTCAGAACTGAGCATTTGGAGAGACGTTCGTTCATCTAGCACAAAGGGAACGTTTTGCAGGAGAAACATTTACTCTGCTTTCTCAGTCTGTTGCCTAGTGACCGTTTGAAGTTCCTGCTGTTTTCAACTGTAAACCGAGATGGAGCTAGTACCTCCCCATATATAAGTATGGAGTGGAGTTATGCAGTAAAAGGAAACTTTGTGTTCCCAAAACTAGGTGAAGGACGACATTCACACACAATTATTCTCAGAACTGAGCATGTTGGAGAGACGTTCGTCATCTAGCACACAAAGGGAACGGGTTGCAGGAGAAACTTTTACTTGGTTTCTCAGTTGTTTCCTAGTGCCGGTTGAAGTTCCTGCAGTTTTCACTGTAAACCGAGATGGAGCTAGTACCACCCAATATTATAGTGTATGGATTGTAGTTTGCAAGTGAAAAGAAACTTGGTGTTCCCAAAAAAGCTATGTGGAGGATGGCTTCACACACACTTATCTTCAGAACTAAGCATGTGGAGAGAACGTCGTTCATCTAGCACAAAGGAACGGGTTGCAGGAGAAACTATTACTCTTGTTTTCAGTATTTCCTAGTGCCGGTTTGAAGTTCCTGCAGTTTTCACTGTAAATCCGAGTTGGAGCTAGAACCTCCCCATCTATATGTATGGAGTGGAGTTTTCAATTGAAAAGAAACTTTGTGTTCCCAACAAGCAATGTGAAGGACGGCTTTCACACACACATATCTCTCAGAACTGAGCATGTGGAGAGAAGTTCGTTCATCAAGCAGAAATGGAACGGGATGCAGGAGTAACTTTTACTCTGGTTTCGCAGTCTGTTTCCTACTGCAGGTTTGAAGTTCCTGCAGTTTTCACTGTAAAACAGTGTTGGAGCTAGTACCTCCCCATATATATGTATGGAGTGGAGTTTGCAAGTGAAAAGGAGCTTTGTGTTCCCAACAAGCTTAGTGAAGGACGGCTTTCACAACAACAATTATCTCTCAGAAATGAGCATGTGGAGTGACGTTCGTTCATCCAGCACAAAGGGAACGGGTTGCAGGAGAA
>NW_022589566.1:0-1729 GCF_009834535.1 Camelus ferus | reverse complement strand
AAAACTGCAGGAACTTCAAACCGGCACTAGAAACAGACTGAAAAGAAGATAAAAAGTGTCTCCTACAAACCGTTCCCTTGGTGCTAGATGAACGAACGTCTCTCCACTTGATCATTCTGAGAGATAAGTTGTGTTAAAGCCGTCCTTCACCTAGCTTTTTGGGAACACAAAGTTTCTTTTCGTTGCAAACTCCTTTCCATACATATATATGGGTATGGTCTAGCTCCACCCCGGTTTTAACAGTGAAAACTGCAGAACTTCAAACCGGCACTAGGAAAACACTGAGAAAGCAGAGAAAAAGTGTCTCCTGCAACCCGTCCCTTGGTGCTACATGAACGAACTCTCTGTCTCTCCACTGCTCAGTTCTGAGAGATAAGTGTGTGGTGTGAAAGCCGTCCTTCACCTAGCTTGTAGGGAACACAAAGATTCTTTTCATTTGCAAACTCCATTCCATACATATATAAGGGGATGAACTAGCTCCAACTCGGTTTTACAGTGAAAACTGCAGGAAGTTCAACCTGGCACTAGGAAACAGACTGAGAAAGCAGAGAAAAAGTGTCTCCTGCAACCCCGTTCCCTTGGTGCTCGATGAACGAACGTCCTCTCCACTTGCTAAGTTCTGAGAGATAAGTGTGGTGTGAAAGCGCCGTCCTCACCTAGCTTGTTGGGAACACAAAGTTTTTTTCTTCGCAAACTCCATTCCATACATATATAAGGGGAGGTTCTAGCTCCAACTCGGTTTTACAGTGAAACTGCAGGAACTTCAAACAGGCACTAGGAAACAGACTGAGAAAGCAGAGAAATATTGTCTCCTGCAAAACCGTTCCCTTGGTGGCTAGAATGAACGAACGCTCTCCACTTGCTCAGTTCTGAGAAGATAAGTGTGTGGAAAGCCGTCTTCACCTAGCTTGTTGGGAACACAAAGTTCTTTTTCAGTTGCAATCTCCAATCCATACATATATATGGGGAGGTATTTAGCTCCAACTCGGTTTTACAGTGAAAACTGCTGCAGAATTTCTAACGCACTAGGAAACAGACTGAGAAAGCAGAGAAAAAGTGCTCCTGCAACCCGTTCCCTTGGTGCTAGATGAACGAACGTCTCTCCACTTGCTCAGTTCTGAGAGATAAGTGTGTTGTGAAACCGTCCTTCACCTAGCTTGTTGGGAACACAAGTTTCTTTTCAGTGGCAACATCCATTCCATACATATATAGGGGAGTACTAGCTCCAACTCGGTTTTACAGTGAAAACTGCAGGAACTTCCTAACGGAACTAGAAACAGACTGAGAAAGCAGAGGAAAATGCCCCTGCAAACCCGTTCCCTGGTGCTCGATTAACGAACGTCTCTCCACTTGCTCAGTTCTGAGAGATAATTGTTTGTGAATGCCGTACTCTCAACTAGCGTTGCTGGAACACAAATTTTTGTTTCTTTTAAGTAGCAAACTCCATTCCATACATATATATGGGGAGGTACAAGCTCCAACTCGTTTTACGTGAAAACTGCAGGAACTTCAAACCTGCAACTAGGAAACACACTGAGAAAGCAGAGAAAAAGTGTCTCCTGCAACCCTTCCCTGGTGCTAGATGAACGAACGTTCTCCACTTGCTCAGTTCTGAGAGATAAGTGTGTGTGAAAGCCGTCCTTCACCTAGCTTGTAGGGAACCAAGATTCTTTTCATTTGCAAACTCCATTCCATACAGATTAAGGGAGGAACTAGCTCCACTCGGTTT